>NW_008679715.1:108582-135675 GCF_000695815.1 Acanthisitta chloris | reverse complement strand
CTGCTGAATATTAACTAGTCTGTATTCTGCAGGACACTCAAACCTAATACAGCTGTATTTTAGGATTATACCTTGCTAATTAGAAGTGGTAGGTGTGCACACTGCATGGTATTGTATTGGGAAAGAAAAGGTTTTAGCTGTTAAAAAGAGGTTATTTATTGATACAGCTGCTTCTGTGTCTCTTAGTGGGAATGTACATTACTTAATTGGTTTAAGTGCAGCAAAAATATATTTATAATAGCACATTTCCATAAAAGGCTCTGAAGAGCCAATAAGACATTAGTTCCTGTTCTGATGTGCACACTTCTTATGCAGTCAGTATCTACTGCAATATAAATTCTAATCTGTTTTAGAAATTAATTCTATACTTCTGATTTCCATGGAGAAGTTAAAGCTGTTGCTTTCCTACCTGAATTCTTGTTAGCAATGCATATGTAAACACCAGCCCAGGAAATGAGCAACCTGCAGCTTTAGGAGCCTTTGATACAGACACTGACACCTCTTGCTGGAATGGTTTGTCCTCCCTTGCTTTGTAAATCTGTGGCAGAAAACATCAAATCTCTTGATACCCAGTGTTGTGCCTTAACCATAGGGAAAGTTTATCTTTCTAGCATAATTAGAGTTTGTTATTGAAGTTATGTTTTTCATTTCAGTCAGCTTGTTCCTTGGTGAAACTGCAGTTCATCATTAATGGTCTTGGCCATGTTTTTCATACCCTTTCTTGCTGGCGGAGGAACTGTGGATTTCCCAAATTACTTTAGATATTAAATAGCTCAGATCTCTTTCCTTATGCTAACCTCTGAGCTGACACAAAGAGATACTCATCATGCTAATACACACGGAGCAGTGTTTCAGAATCTGAACTCCTCCAACTCTGTGCTGATAAACCACAGGTGTTGTTTCTTATCTCCCCTCATCACTATCCTCTCTGCTTCAGTTCTGTTAATTTTGCATTCTAGCCACAGACCATTTCAAGCTTTTCATATTTTGTCTGTCTTTGTAGGATTTTGTAAAATAACCACAGAAGTGATTTCCCTCCCCCCCCACCCCCATAATATTCCCTGTCGGGAATAAATAAGACTGGGATTTCTTATGGCCCAAAAATAAGCTATTCTCTCCAGATATATCAAATAATATGACATGAATACTTTTCCACTATTAGTATGCTTCAGAATTGATCAGTTGAATCTTGGATTCGAATGGGAGCAAAGGCAATATGAATAAGCAGTGTTCAATCCATGTATCCAAGTGATGTAAACACTGAGCTCTCTCTGTTTAGCCTAGGTCACTTGTGGGAAACCCCTAAAGCCAATTCTGTCTTTCAGAATATAATTTTCTTATCTTCACAGTTGTTGTGCCTCATGATGTGTTCTGCTTTATGGCTCTTCATTCAAAATGTTGGGGCTGTGAATCTGTTGTGTGAGAATCTCACACTGAGTTATGTGTTGTATATATACTCTGTAATTAGGCCAACCTATGTGGAGCCCTACTATCAACTTCTGCACCACTGGTGCTGCTCACAACCATGCAGTTTTCATGTCAGAACAAGTGACTGCACAATTTAACATGGCAGGTACACTATAAAAGCTTTTACTACTAGATTTGAGACCTAGTTTGGGGAATACTCAAGGAAATACCTATGCAAGGAAATGCAAAATGGAGTTCCAGTAGCACAGTCACAGCTAACGTGTCTGTGGGAGAGGCAGCAGTGAATTTGCTCACACAGAGTTCTGCAGTCAAGGAATGGTGGTCAGAGCCAAACTTATTTTCCACAAGTCCTCAGTGGTGATTTATAAGAGAGGTTCATGAACGCCTGCTGTCTCTTTGCTACTTGCTCCTTGCATACAAGGTCATTTGAGGATTAGGTCTGTATGAACAGATGAAGCTTAGAAAAGAGGAGGGTTGCTCATTAGGTGTTTGGTGTGAAAGTCTGGGTCTCAGAATCACAAGTTCATGTTTAATCTCTTCTGGTGCTTTGTCATCCCAAATGTACTGGTCTGGCCTCTCAGTTATTGTCACTTGTTAGCTGGGATAAGCCTTATCTGCGAGAGACAAAGTAAAATGCAAAAAAACCCCAAATTCCTCCTCTCTCCTTGCCCCACCTACCAACCAGGCAACCCACCTTCCTCTTATACATCCTTTAGGTGACGCTTAGGAAGCAATCTTAGACCTTCCATGTGCTATGAACTCTTCAGATGAAGCAGCTAGCTAAGACTCCAAGATTGCCAGGACCAAGCCCCAGTGTGATTTGATCTTGCTACTCTCTGGAAATGGAGCTGTTGGTCCATGGCAGTCCTTGTAATGCCTGTAAGTGCTTTTAAGGTGACTGCTAGTCATGATTTCATTGTTGGGAGTTTCTATCTTGGCCTAGCAGGACACAACAGTACAAACCTAATGTTGGGCCCATCTATCTGCCCTGTTCTTGTTGATTGGGAACATACTTTTCTACACTTAACATTTAAAAGTTTCTGCCTTACCACCTCTCCAATGCAGTGCTGCTTATTGCTCTCTCTCTGATCTTAGCAGCTTCCAAATGTCATTGCTTCTTGATTTCACGTTGCTGAAGGCCAGTGGTGGCTATGTTTGAAGCAGTAAGGTGAGATGCTACCCAATAGCCTGCTGTTGCTTATGGGAGATAAAAATCAGGCCAAAGACCCTGTGAGGATATTTATGTAATGTTTGATTCATTCACTACCAGTGAATGGCTTAATTTAAAACCTCAACATTATTTGTCCATATTACCACAAAGCTATTGTGCACTTTTACCTGGATCTGACTGCGATGTGGTGCTTGCATGAAATGATCTTAAAGGGCTACATGCTGTTAAATGGAAATGAAGTTAATGTACCTTGGAAGTGCTTGTGTCCTCAGAAAAGAACAGCTTTTTTACTTTGTGCAGTGTTGTAAGCAGAAATGTTGAGATGTCCAAAGCAACCTCAGGGATTTGGGCACCTGTTGCTCACTGATATTTTTAATGGAATTAGGGCTGTTGTTTCCCTTAGATTGCTTTGAAAGTCACAGCTAAAGGCTCTTGAAGTTAATGGAAGTAATTTTATGCTTTAAACCTTATGCCATCAGACTGAAGTGTTCAAAATCTTGCTTGTTAAACTGTTAAAAATGTTGGATGAATATATAAACATGAAGAAAAAGGCCAAAAAGCCAAGACTAGAATTCTATGTACTAACACAAAATAAGCTTTTTTGCCCACCTGCTGCCAGGGGACATTGCATGATTGAGCTTGCACTTTCAGCCATAATAGAAAATGCCTAGAAACCAGCTTTTTAATCCAAGGACAACATTCATTTCTAGTAACATCTAGTCATTTAAGCAAGGTTGTGCTGGCTTATGAATAGTGATAGACTGTACTTTTGGTTGGAACGAAGGAACATAAATCACTAAGTGTCAGGCAGCTTAGGAACCAGTGTGTCCTCATGATTGTTTAATAGAGTACAAAGGGAATTGCCTTCAAGCTAGTGGAATCTTGTATCCAGTCACCCATTGGTGATGCTTCAAAAGAGAAGAGAATTGTTTTCTTACGCATCTTGGCATAAAAATTTAATTAGCAGTTGAGCTCTTTAAGAAGATTAAAAAAAAAGTGAGTTCTTTTTATACACTCACTTTAACTGTTTATGTTCTGTTTCTGTGTTGTTCACACAGACAAGATCTGCTGCATCTGTTGTTTTTTCTTTCAATAGTGATTTTGAAATTATTTTAACCAGTTTCAGCAATTTTTTTTCTACTTTTTTTTTCATTATGTCTTAGAATATGTGAAGATTATTCTTGGAAGACATTCAGAACACAAGTCAAAGAAAAAAACAATCAGATTTAATATGTAATGATACAAAACTGATGTTGTTACATATTAATAATAATGATTGGTGTCATTGATAGATCTGTTGAAATTGCAGATAATGAGTATAAATAGTATATTACTCAGATAATGAGTCTTCAGCTGAAATCAGATAGTATTTATGGTATTTATTATCGCTTCATCTCTTTAGCACATGTGTTATTTTGCTGTTAAAGGAATTAAAACATATGATTTTAAATCATCAATCACAGAATTTAAGGGTTGGAATGGACCTTACAGATCATCTAGTCCCAACCCCCTGCCCTGGGCAGGGAGGCCACCTCCCCACCAGACCAGGTTGTTCAAGGCCAAAACTCTGCCAGGTTTGGGGCAGCCACCGCTTCCCTGGGCAACTTGTTCCAGTCTCTCACCACCCTCACAGAGTACTAATATCTAACCTAAACTTCCCCTCCTTCAGTTTGAACCCATTACCCCTTGTCCTATCACTGCAGTTCCTAACACAGAGTCCCTCTCTGGCTCCTTGTAGCCCCTTCAGATATTGAAAGGTTGCTCTGAGGTCTCCACACAGTCTTCACTTCTCCAGGCTGAACAGCTCCAATTCCCTCAGCCTGTCCTCATAGGGGGGATGCTCCAGTCCTGTTAGCAGCTTCGTGGCCTCCTCTGGACTTCATGACATAAGACAGTGCCTATTTGCAGTGTCATGATGTGTTTCCTGTGAGAACTATGAATTTGATTTTTTTTTTTAATTTCTCTGATTTGAACAGCTATAATTTTAGCTTTCTTACATTACAAGGGGACAGGAAACAAAAGATCAAGAAGAGCCCCAAACCTTTAACTCTGTTGGCACTTGCTTATAATGTCAAATGTCTTAATGTCAAATTAATTAAATTTCTGGTCTATTGTGACACATTTTCCAAAAGTGCACAGATGTACTGTGATCTCCTTGAAGCACAAATGTTTGTGTATTGTTTTCTTTCTGCAGTTAGCAGAATTGCTTCAAGGCCTAGATGTGTCAAAGAACATGTCTCTGCTTCCAGGCATTCCTTGGCCCATCCATCAGTCCCAGTGCTTTGAGAGCTGCCTCAAAACAGTCAGGCCAGCAGATACCTGAGGGAGTATGTCAGAAAAGATGAAACTCAGCTGGTTTCTTTAACTTCTTGTGTGCCCAGACATGCATGCACTTATCTATTTGTTTAGATGACAGCAGTGAAGTGTGTCCTGGCTATGGATCCTGTATATATCCTCATAACAAATGTTAAGTTCTGGACAGTATAGATGTGAACTTTGCTATTCAGCTCTCCTGGGTGACATGTGTTAGCTATCATATCCAGACCTGTGACTTGGCAACTTAACCCTTTCGACCAGTAGTGAATTTCTTCTAGCTGCCATTGAATCTTTAAAGGCTGAAAACAAAAGTAATATACTTTAGCACTCTTAGTTGAAATTTAGAAACAAAGTTGTTTGCATTGTCTAGGGACTGAGCTTTATTTTTCCAGTTGAAGAGAAAACTGTAAAATTAATGTCTCATCTATGAGATGGTTTATTTCCTGGAACTGTTCTTGAGAAATGTTTCCCACTTTCATGCCTTACACAAGCCTTTGTTTTTTAAACTTTAAAATGTTTGCATTTTGAAAATACTGAAACAAAGTGTTTTAACACTTCTGAAGTTCACCTCGCATCTTATTTGGAGGATAGGATCAGGCTCTGGATTTCAAGAAACTGAGTATAATAGTAAATATTCCTCTTGCAGTATTAGACTCCTTAAGCTTCCAGAATAATCTTGTTGCCATTGTAGGTCAGTAAAGAAAACATAACTCTTGTTACAAGTAACAAGACTGTGTTTGACTTGTTTGGTCCTCAGATTTTGTTGTTTTCCTTTAGGAACAAGAGGTCAGTTGGGAGCTTTGAAGTAGAGAGAGGTCTGTACATTGTGTCTAGTGGGAGTCTGAGGTGCTCAGGTGAAGGGGATCAGAGAGTCATAGAAAAATCTGAGTTGGAAGAGACCTTAAAGACTGTCTAGTTCCAACCTCCCTGCAATGGGCAGGAGCAGTGTGTGCTGGGGGTGTGGGAGACTGTAGTTAGTGCAGAGATTGTAGACTACAGTGAGAAAACAAAGAGCAGCTGGTCAACCCTCAGAAGGCATAAGAAGAAGGATTTCCCAAGACCCAGAAGACTGAGTAAAGCTTGCTGTTGCTTAGGAAATTACTGACCTAACTAGATTTGAGGACTCATCTTCACTGGGGAGAGTTGCATGCATAAATATGGTTTAATTATTACTCTGCTTTACAAAGTTAGTTTATGTACCTGTTACTAGTATAAAATCTGGGTTTAGAGACCTTTAAAGCTCTTGTCTTTTTAAAATTTGCTTTAAAAAAGTAGCTTTGAGCTGCTACACCTCTGTGTTCAGTCTCCTTGGGCTTTATAGGTGAGACCAATCTGCAGAAAACTGATCCCTGTGCCTTCTCTCAGCAGCCATCCTTTGGGTCCTAACAAACCAGACCTAAAATGAATAATGTAAAGCAAAGGCCAAACTTCCTGGGAAGTCAGATATGACTTCAATCCTAAGAAGAGGTAGAGAACAGTGAAGGACTCCATGGAAAAAAGAGTATGGATTAAATGTAGTCACAAAAGTCTTTTAAAACATCTTACTGCAGTCAAAGATCACAATTCCTGCTTTCTCTTTCAGTGCATGACAAAAGATATCCACACAAATAACTTACTTTCTATAGAACAATGTAACCTCAACATTTTACTTTGATGCTCTTCATTTCAAAATAACATCATTATAAAACCATGGGGGTTTTTTAGTTTGTTTGGATAGAGTTTCTTTTCTTTGTAAGAGACCTAAATGACATAATGAAATTAAACCCATCAGTTTTGGTAGAATGAGACATTTCTGGTAGACCTAAATTCTTTTAAGCATTACAGACCGTCATGTTTTAGGAGTAAGTCTCTTTTGGAGATATTCTCTAAGTTATCTCCTCTTTCTATCAGTAGAAGGAATTGCTTGGGCTGCTTCTTTCTCCATGCTTTGTGATCCTGCAAACACAACTCTTGTACTTCAAAGCCTGAATCTTGACATTTGAAAGACATTTTTTATTTGATACCTGGCATATAATTTCTTCAGGGTAAAAGACCTGCTACAGGATTTATCTAATCCCACAATATTATTTGCACACTTTTCCCACAAAAAAAAACCCCAAACCAAACCAAACCAAAACCAAAAAAACCCCCAAGCAACAAACAATTTATTCTCCACAATAGCATTTATGGAACTTCTATAAAGCTGTAGAATATAGACTTTTATAAACCATTTTCCAAAGGGTATATTTATAAAGATTGCATTATTAAAAAGGATTGAGGTAGGATAGGAAGGCATCAATAAGGGTAATTCACTCATGCTATAGCATAGTTAAATTTGGAGGAAGTTTTAGATCAGCAGAACTCTTCGGGGCTTTTTGGTCATCATTTCAAATTGTGAAAAATTTGTATCTTTATTTGTTGTTTTCAGTTTTACAGAATTTTTGGATCCATTCCAGCGGGTTATCCAGCCAGAAGAGATCTGGCTATATAAAAATCCTTTGGTGCAATCAGACAACGTACCGACACGTCTTATGTTTGTAAGTACTAAAGGCTTATTGGTCTTCTGATGGCTGTAAATTAAGTACACTTTTATTTGATAAGCAGTAGGAAATCTTTCAGAAGTAGAGGTTTGTCCTTTAATTCTAAAGACAATTATTTTCCAAACGAGGGATGTCCAAAATGCAGCAAATCTTGGGGAGCTGATAAAAAGCAGCATTATCAGGTGACTGAATTTAGGAGAGTGGATTTTTTTCAGTGTAAGATTTAAGCTAGTGTTAACTTAGAGGGATGCTAGAGAAATAAGTTGAGAAGCTTTTAGAATTAGCTCTTTGGTGACCTGACAGAACCTTGCCATGCTCTTATAAGGTTAACTGCTTAAATTTTGAAATCCAATTTGGTTTAGGCATGTTAGGCACTGTGATACTTTGCCTCTAAATACTGTTTTTTTTCCCCCACCACATAGACAAAACCTTCATTTTTACTTCTGCCAACAAGTGTACTAAATATGTCACAGAGCTGCCCTGCCATCACTGTTCTGGCACTCTCCACAACTGGTTTTGCTGGTTATCAAACTCATTCACTAGAAATGACTAACAAACATAATAATCTATATATATAACTGTAAGAGTGCAGTAAGATAGATGGAAATGCTAAGAAATTATGAGTATAGTTCAGTCTATTAAAAGAAGTAGGTCAGTCTTTGCAAGAGCTGCATCAGTTGAAGTGGAGATTTTTGCTGGAATGGGCATGGCAGAAGATATCAAATCCCAGTACCCTTACTCTTTTCCTGATTCTTCAGTGTAGCCAGGATTTTCCTTTTCAGACTTGAATTTGAAAGAAATGCAAATCAGCTATATAATTTCTCTTCATTCCACACACTCCCCCCAGCCCCAATGGCTTATGCCTTCAGTTATGAAAATATTTTAATAAAGTAAGGAACAACTCGAAGGTGCTTTGTGTTTATGAGGTGACCATATATCTCAGCCTTCTGAGACAGAGGCTGAAGGCCTGGTTTTAAATTCACCAACATGTTGTTTATATTGCATTAAGAAGCAATTCTATTATGGACCTTTTCAGCCTGGACGGATGAAAATATATGTTTTTCCTGAAACGGAAGACAGCTGTGTAAAAAGCAAACAAGCAAAAAAACGCGAAGAAAAATCAACCCCCAAACCAAACAAACTGATGTGCTAGCAAAGACTGAATTTGATTCTCTCATTTTTCCTTATGCGGAGTCTTACCTTTCTGTATGTTTTCTCTGATCCAAGTTTATGACTGAAGAGTTTAAGAAGCAATAGTGAATCATTGTACAGGGGTTTGCTGCAGTGGTGAAACTACTTGGCAAACCAGTTAAGAGAATCATTAGTCCAACCTTTTGTTCTCTAGGCAGCAACCCCTGGGACACACAGTTCTGGGATATGTGTGCTACATTTCCCTGTTGACCATTTCCCATAGAAACAATTTTTATAAATTTCATAGTGGGTGGAAATTTCAGGCAACTCTGAGTCAATAACATTTGTATGGTATGTGTTCTCTTCCTGCCTCAAACTTTAAACATCTCAGTAAATCAGTGAACAGCTTCTTAAATTAAGAAATGTAGGCAATTTGTAGATGCTTTTCCTTATTTTTGCAATTAAAAAGAAGAAAAATCCAACTCTAGCATTGATCACAAGCTTTCATTACGTAAAGAATTTCTTGCCACTAGTGGTGAACGTTGATATTGAAACATACAGCTATGGTTTAGCTGAAAGTAATCTCTAAACTTTGTGAGCTGCTGGATTATTTGACATACTGAGAGATTTTAGTTCAAGAGAAATGTTATGAATACACCAAACCAAAATCCAGATTAGACAAAACTGACTTCTGCATGAATAGCAAGGGCTGGAAAGATCTGAGCCTTGTTCTATCTCTCTGTGGATATTCCTTGTCTTGGAAAGTGTAGGGTACTGCCAACTTCCCTTGAATGCAAGGAAGTGTGTGGGAGTCCCTACAACTTCAGCATATCTCTAGCTTGCCAGGGTGAATAAGAAATAAGAGAAATTTTGTCCATGTTTCACAAAAGCCAGGCAATGTTGGAAGATTTCACTGCTGGAAAAGAAAACACTGCTGAGATGCATCTGAGGAGAGTATTGCTCATTAGAATGTTGCCAAATCTGTTATAGACGTGAGCCATACACAGTCTTCTTGCAAAATAAATAAAACAGAGTCTTTAGCAAGCCAAAACTTCTTTTTTTTTTTTTTTTGCGTGCATTTTGCTGCAGAATAAAAAGCACCTTCCAGCTAATGCTTTTGTGTAAGGAACAGCAAACTGGAATAGTTCTTCATCTCTCTCAAAAATTCATATGCTTCTGAAATAGGAGGAAATCTGCAGTTTTCCCAGATTTCTGAAGATTGACTGGGAAGTGGTTTGGAACAAGCTGCCACTTGAATGCTATTCTTTGTTGAATTTTTCTGTGCTCCTGCTTGTTCAAAAGGTTTTCAACTCCATTAATCCACCACTATGAGCCTGTCAGCTTTGGCTATATTTCTACATGTTCTTCAAGAGTGGAATGCAGAGATCTTTCTTTTTTCTTTCCTGATGGCAATCCTTACTTCATAGAATAAAAACTAATAATTCTAGGGTTTGCTTTAACCTTTATTTTTATTTCACTCCCAGTGTCTGAAAGCAGAAGTTAAACTGTTGCTGAGGCTAGAGAGAAGTAAACATTTCTGGAGCAGTAATATGGCATTGGCATCTGAACCTGAATCTCACGCACACTGTAGACAGAAGGAAGTTTTAAGTAGAAATGGTGCATCTATTTTTCCCAAAACTTGGTGCTGCCTTTGTAAATGTAGAAAAAGGGGACAAACTTCAGACTGTGTTTCTATCTGTGTGGCTCACCAAGTCAGATAATATTTTGCACATGCAGGTGAGAAGAATCTGGTGCAAGATGCGCAACCAAAATAACAAACACAGTGTGTTTTCATGTTGTTTCCTATTCAGATACCTAAAAGCATAAAGTGAGGCCTGAGATTAATCTGTGTTACAAAAGAAGGTTGTGTCACGCGTCTTTTGTCATAACATCTGTCCTATCTGGATTTTATTTCAGTGGAGCTGTATAAGAAGTAAGGCACTGTTCAGCCTCAGTAAAGACAGCAGAATCTTACTTAAAACCTGGCAAGCCTTGTGCCATTTCCAGCTTAATCTTTGCCTAGTTTTACAAAACCCAGCAATAAACCAGTCGTTTTCACCTTTCTATGAGAGAATAAATGGTTTTGAAAGACTTCAGTTCGTTTTTGAGCAATTGTGATTGTGAACAGGTTTGTAAGTTCCAGAAGGGAATTTGTTAATTTAGACTGGAACCAGCAAGAGGCATAAATACACTCCCTTGCCTTCAAGTTGCCTTTTACGTCTGAACTAAAAGTCTGAGACAGAAATGGAAGGACCAGTTGGGAACAAAATCATAGTTTTCATGGCAAGCTACTAATGAGAAACTCCCTGGCACTCTGTTGGGGACAAACTGATATTTCTCTCTGGAGAAGGACAATAAATACCTGCTCTGGGAGGACAGACTGCAGTATACAGGCACTGCATGAAGTAGGATGTTTTTTGGATAACATTTACAGTGAATCATCAACCATAGTCCAGATTGCTCTATGATAATGCAGGTGCTGTTCGTGGAAACTGAGTGTGTGCACTGATGCATAGATGCCATTTCAGGTTCTTTGTAGGAGGAATCCTGTCCTACAGTGCTGACAAGAAAAGAATAAGGTTCTGCCTAACCAAAGAAAATGCTCATGTGTTGTTTTTCTAGTTCCGAACAAAAATCAAGCAGTTTGCTCCACATCCAAACACTTGTGAACAAAAATAATCATCAAAATGTGATCTTCCCAATGCATTCAAGAGAGGCAGTTAAAAAGAAAAGGAAAAAAGGAAAATAAAGAGCATTTTAAAATGCCAGGGAGTTGGTGCTGGAGTCTGTTCCGTTGAGCAGGGTTTTACTGAGCACACAGTCTTTGGTAGCAATGCTCACTGTGAAAAAAGTGTACAAAATCTGTATGGATCAGTGTACAAACTTTGTGGACTTTATGGACTGTTACTTTTTTCATGTAAGAAGCTGGCATTTAAAATGCAGCTCTGGGCAATTACAAATCAATTATAACCCACAGCAGTCTTAGAATTTTAATGTATTCGTTGCTCTGTAGTTGCAAAGACAAATCATCCCACTTTGCTTAAGGTCAGGAGTTTGATAAAGCTCATTCAGCCTTTCACTTTCACTGGAGCTAACTGAAGCTAATTATTAATCAGTTTGACTGAAAAGGAATTGATGCTCTCACACATAGTATTTGTTATCTCTTTCAGGCCATTTCGTTCCTCACACCACTTGCAGTCATTTTTGTGGTGAAAATAATCCGTCGAACAGACAAGACTGAAATTAAAGAGGCTTTCTTAGGTAATGTATGTCATACTTCAAGATGGAAAATGTGTGATAGCACTCAGAGATTGATTGCAACAATAGTGTAAGCCTTGAAAAAACCTGTCTCTCTTACAGTCCATTACAGTAGAGCTCAGTGCAGTTATAGTTGCAAGACATCTCACCAAAGCCTTTGGTTTTATGTGTGTTTCTAGATCTACAAATTCTGTGCCTTAATTCCACAATCTAGCTAGCAAGGGTTAGAATTTGATCAGCAAAGACAACACCATCTGAGAGACTGTTCAGGCTTATATTTTTCTGTCACACCCAATCTATTACTTACCTCTTATTTATACTTGCTGCTCCTCTAAATTCAGGATTTGCCTGGATAGTCCTGTAAGACTCAGCTGCTTAGCGTAGGAAATTACTCCTCTCATTGTTTTCTCTGATCTTCTCCTGGAATTTACTGCTGCCCATTGCAAAATCTGTGCTCTTGGCTCAGTTTTTCTAATTAAAAGCAGTTCTTCATCTTAAACTGCCAGTGGAGTTAGATGTGCATTTTATCCTGGACTGTGCACTGCAATGGCTTTGAGGGCTAATTGTTCTAGGCAAACAGTTGTTGGCAGAAAATTCAAGCAGAAGAGCAGGTGGACAATGGAGAGAATAAGTCTTAAACTGTTCCAGGTAGTTCTGGCTTCACCTACCTTTTGAAATCTTAATGGTACATGCCCAGATTGTTTTTACACAGATATTGCCAGAGACCAATATTGACTAAAGCACTTTCACTGGCAAATGATACTTTGAAGCACTAAGAACTGCAAATGTTTTTGTTGGCAGTATGTTTGAAATATACCTAATTCTGAAATTCTGGTTTACTGTCTAATTTTCACTTTAATTTATTGACCCTTAGACAGTAAAATCAACCCAATACTCAGCCTTGCCTTAGCTGGATAGGATGTAAATGGCAATATGTATCTGCCTTTGGAACATTTTTTTCAGACAAGGCTGCAATCCCATAACTGCTTCTTTTTCCAGTTGCTCTAGCATAAGTGTGAAATGATCCTAGATTTGTTTTGGCTGCTGCCAGTCATTTGTAGTAAGTTCTAAAATGTCTTATAGTGATATTTTACTGACAAGTCCATTCAGTAAAAATCACTCTTTGTTCATAAAATGCGTAGTCACAGTTCTGAGCTTCACTTTCTGGTGTGCAAGAGGGAAAGGATTAGTTTCTCCATCACTTATTCTCACCTTATTGTTCTAAAGAGACATCTACTTTTTTCCTTCTGTTCTTGCCTTCTGTTATGATTCCCTCTATAATGTCTAGGAGAAAACTTGCCAGTTTCCCCAGTATTCTCCTTGCTTCACAGACTTTAAGGAAACAGTAGCCTTGATATTCTGTTCAGTTTGTGCTCTAAGTGTGGAACCTCTTGTGGCTTATTTATGTTCAAATGTACTGTACATTAGTATGATTTAGTATATTAATGTGTCTGGTAATGTAGAGGTTCATTAGCTGTGGCGAAGCTTTGCTGATTTGCTGAGATCTGGCACATAAAGTTCATAATGGATGATCAGGAAATCCCCCAAAAAGTGAATTTCTTTAGACATGATGTGTAGAAGAGAGCCAAGGTTAAAAGGATGTGAAAATTCTTTGCCATTAATATAAAAAATGTGATTCAGTGCACCTAGATTAAGGAGTATTTAGCTTCCTTATAACATAGGTGCCCTTAAGTCTTTCTCTGGAGGTGCTTGCATCTCTTACTGACTGGATTATATGACTTTTGATGGGCATTAGGAATCTTTCCTAAAGGGAACAAAATGAGAGCAAATTGAATTTGTTTATCTTCTTGCATTCACACTGTCCTTTGGTGCTTGGATTGCAAGTGTAAGGAACATGCAACAGCGAAAACTTGGTTCACTCAGGTATACAATGAACAATCAAGACAATGCTCAACAAAAAGAGTTAAGTTTTACTGCATGTCTTCAAAAGCAGATGTCTCTGCATCTCCCATTTTTTGAAAAGTGCTGTGACATTGCTGGTCATATGCATTTGACCTTGTGGAAAATTTCAGTTTACAATGCAATCTCCACAAAAAAATGAGAGAAAACATTTGAGGGGAAACAGAGAGCATGGGATTGAGTGGTCACTGTGTACATAGGTGTTGAAAGAGGAAGACTTTTTGAACAATATTGGTGTCTCCAGGATTGACTTGTTCTTTTATTTTTGCTGGCAGCTATGGCTATATTCTGAGAAAACCCTTATTTTTGCTTTGATGAAGGACCTTCTTTTATTTATTTTTTTACCTTAAAGAAAAATAGATCCTATAACACACATTTTTATGATCTGTAATATCCTCAGGCAAAGATTTTATAGAGTCAGGATGAGTGCTGCTAAGTGCAGCATCTGGGACAGCAGTCCAGTGAGAAGATAGCTCATGTAGCTGTCAAAGTCAAAAGTTATATTACTGTAAATGTTCTGCTGGAAGTCAGAGATTTGCCTGATAATTTTTTTTTTCCAATGGGAAATAAAATTCAGTGGCTCCTCTGTTGCAACAGGAACGTGCAGAGGGGACTGCAACATTAAATCAGTTTTAATCTAAAAGGAGTGTATGTGCTGGATCCAAGAGCCACTGAAATCAAGGCAGAGATCTCCACAGGCTTGAGATGAGGTTCTTCAGAAAGTCTAGGGACTTGGCATACAAGTACAAATAAAAAAGGTGATTTAGTCATACCTAGTATGACAGTTCTTGTTCATTACTCCAATTTTCAGAGGAAAATTGGTTAATCCTGGGAGCAAATGTATGGGGAAAACATTTAGATTTTTAGTCAAAACATCCACACCCTTTAGAAAGAAAAACAAATCATCCTTGTCTTGTTTTAGCCAAAAGGCAATTGTTTAGCCTGAAAGTGAAGCATTTAATTGCATCATATAGATATATATACACAAATGTGAAATGTGTATATATATATATGTATCT
Organism: Acanthisitta chloris; assembly: GCF_000695815.1. Taxonomy (NCBI): domain Eukaryota; kingdom Metazoa; phylum Chordata; class Aves; order Passeriformes; family Acanthisittidae; genus Acanthisitta; species Acanthisitta chloris. The sequence goes on along the minus strand of NW_008679715.1, from coordinate 120,913 downwards.
TACATATTGGTTTATACAGGAATTTTCCTTGACCCAAAGAGCATTAGATTTTAATCTAGTAAATTACAAAACTAAAATATTTTGAAAACACAGTACTTTGTTTTCTATTTTTTTTTTCCATCTGATGATTTATGCCTGTGCAAATAGCATAAATAAAATAAGATTTTTCAATAGTAAATACAGAACAAAGTAAGTCATGATTCTTGTGATGCTCTAGGGTCTGTCCTTAGCCTGGATAATAAGAATAACAATAGGCTGCAAAGATCGTTCAGTTTTCAGTCCAGTAAAGGTTTCAGTCTGTAAATTAAATGTTATAATGCTGCAATTTATTGATATTTAGGCTGTTGTTGTTCTGAAATAAGATTTTTCAATAGTAAATACAGAACAAAGTAAGTCATGATTCTTGTGATGCTCTAGGGTCTGTCCTTAGCCTGGATAATAAGAATAACAATAGGCTGCAAAGATCGTTCAGTTTTCAGTCCAGTAAAGGTTTCAGTCTGTAAATTAAATGTTATAATGCTGCAATTTATTGATATTTAGGCTGTTGTTGTTCTGTTTGTTCATTCTGTTTTGTAGCTGTTTCCTTGGCTCTAGCTCTGAATGGTGTCTGCACAAATACTATTAAATTAATAGTGGGAAGGTAAGTCTTGTCATGCTATAAATGATGGCTTTAACTGTTAAGAGCAATGGAGACAGTGTGACAGCCACAATACATCTCAATGAAACCATTGCTGCTGCTCCAAGGCACGTTGAGTTAAACTGGGCCCCTGTGAAACTGTCCTTTGCCTGGTGCAGGTGTTGTACAACTTCATTATGTGCCATCCTGCTGTGGTAGGAATCTGTGCCCTTATGTTTTGTTATTTGTTTGACTAGTTGGCAGATCCAGACAAATGAGGAGTTTGAAAGGAAAGGTGTGAGCTGAAATCAGTTCATTAAATTGGAAACACAGAAGGGAAGAGTCACAGCATGTGGGAATTTAGATGCCAGTGCCCCTTGTCTGATTAAATAGGGATCAGTTAAGTCTCTGTATAACCCAAAGCCTGTGTTTTGTGTGAAGCATGTTACTGAGAGTGGTATTTCCAGGTAACCAACATCCATAGTGTAGCAAACCTTGGAGCTGAGCAGTAAGTGGACTCCTAGGTATGCCATTTTTAAGCAAAGCATAAATTTGAATGAAGAGCTTAGAAAAATATAGCAAACAAAACTCCTCAGAAAATATTTTTGAGGGGTTTTCTTTGGTTCTTAATAAAAGTTTTGAATAATTCCAGCTGGAAAATATCTATTTGACTTGAATTCATATACTATTCAATCGAGTCCAATGCTGCTTTCATTGTTGACCTGTTTTGCAGAGGAAGGAGTATTTGTGTTTGGTTTCTGATGAGCCCTCTCTGCTCCAGTCCTGATGCCCTGACAGTAATGGTACTTGGCACTTTTATAACAGTGCTTTTGAAATAACTAAGTATACACCATCCTTTTTAGGTAAACATAAGCTCCTTTTGCCTGCACCCCAAGCCAACTGGTTGTGCTGTCAGCTTGTCCCTGAATCTGTGATCATTCACTTTCCTTCTCTACGTGGTTTATAGCTGGGGATCAGTATGACACCAATCAAACCTACATGCTCAGAGCAGGATCAAAAGAACCTCAGAGGTTTGTTCAATGCAGTTAGGCAGTCAGCATCAAGGCTGGCATTAGCATTTGGTGATTGCTTTGGTGCCAGTCTTGTAGCCTAACTTGTAGGCCTGTACTCAGCTGGATGTGTTGGCAAGACACGTGAAAATTTGTGGGTCATTACACTACTTTGTCACAGAAGTGCTGTGTATAGAATCATAGAATCACAGAATCAACCTGGTTGGAAGAGACCTCAAAGATCATCGAGTCCAACCTACTGTCATTACCAGACCATGGCACTAAGTGCCACATGACCACTCTAAGCAAGAGAAACCTTGCATGTGTGTTTTTAGAGACAGCTCCCACTTGCATGCTGTGCTGGAAGGTTCCCTGAGAGAGCCTGCCTGCAAAAAAAAACCTTTAGTGATGGATTTGGCAGTTAGATTTGCTGTTGGACTCTCTGGCCTTAAGGGTCATTTCCACCCTAAATGATTCTGTGATTTCGGTTGCTGTGTTAAAGCTGAAGGGAATGAACCCTGTATGTAATAAGCAGTAAATGTAATCATCACTTTGAGGTTTATTTGTTACTACAGCTTTTATCTTCTTAATATCCATGGTGTTTTTTGTAGACCGCGTCCCGATTTCTTTTACCGCTGCTTTCCAGATGGAGTAATGAACTCTGAAATGCACTGCACAGGTGATCCAGATCTGGTGTCTGAAGGCAGAAAAAGCTTTCCAAGTATCCACTCTTCCTGTAAGTTCATTTCAATGCAGTGACTCTTTTGTAAAAAGCTGTGCTTTCTGTGGTTTGGAGTTGCTCTTTATCTGGTAGATCATGGACCTGATTTTTGCTGGAAGGACCCAAACTTCTGATTTTGGTCACCACTCTCAGAAATTTCCTTCTGGAAAGAAAGTTGTAAGCCTGTGACCCTTCCTTATCTTAAGAACCACCTGGCTTCATGGAGAGCCATAGCAGGACTGTCAGGAGAGTGAGGTTGCAGAACACAGTGTGATTCTGAGAGGATGTCTGTTCTGCAGTGCAGAGCCCTGAATGCAACCTTTGTCTATATACAAAATATTTATTTTGTTATGTTCCACTGAAGAGTGAAGTAGGACAGGACAGTCACTTGTCACTTTTTCTGGCTTTGAGGTGGTCCTCAGTCTAAGTCTGATCAGTTACTCCTAGATTGTGGTGGATCCTGACAGACATTTAGGTGGCTTTATGAAAATTCATCTGTCTGGTTTAATTAGTTGTATTAACTCAGATGTTTGCAAATCTTTCTTCCTCTGTCTTGAGGAGCTGACTTCTAGTGTTTTATGTCAAGTGTCTATTAAAACTTCTTCTCATCAGTAAAATAACTTCATTACTGTGAGCATTTTGGGGATTTTTGGCCAGTATTTTTTGTTGCATTTTGCTATTCTGTTTCTGAGAACTGCCAATGGAGTACCAGTAAGTCATATCTATGGAATTTGTTTTTCTGATTTTTTTTGAAAGTGATAACTTCAAATTGCTTAATTGTGCAGAACTACATGTTACAAACAAATTGGGTAATGAGATGAATGAAACTGTGAGCTGATCTTGGTCCCTCTTTCTAGTTTGCATCCCAGAAATTGATAAAAGAGTAGTAGATGATTGTGGATATTTTATTAGCTTTATAGTTCTAAACCATGAACCAACTTGGCTGTCTCAAATTTTGTTTATAAGCTTTGATTATATTAAAGACACAATATCATATGCTGTTTAAAACATGGTATTTATTGCTGTTTGTCTTCAGATCTGCTTACCACATTTATTTGCAATCCTCTTAGTTTTTTGTCAATGCATGAAAACAAAGGCTGAAAATAATTGCATGTATACACTGATGTGCTATAATTTACTGATTAGCCCTCAGCAAGTGTCATCATTACTCACTTTCCTTTGCTAAGATAGAACAGTTTGCTCAGAGGTTGCACAATGTGAGTTGCAGAAGATACCTAATGTGCTTTTGTGTTTGCACAGACTGGAAACACTGTGTGTGTAGCATGTTGTGTTTAGCTCTGGCACACATACTAGGTTTTCTACTGAGACTGCTTCTCACACAGCAAAGTGTTTGGTCCCTGTGCCACTGGGGCAGCCAGAGAATGCATCCTGGGGTTTTACTTTTACCTGGTGTTGGCTGTATAAGCTCTGAGTTCTGGTACTGCAGCTCATACCAATTTCTTGAAGCAGAATGATGGCTCAGTGTATTTAGTTCAAAACTGTGAGAACAGCTTCCTCCATCACTGACATAGATTAGCATGTGGCTGAGTTGACTGTATTTCCCACTTTGTAGCCCTTCATTAAAATGTGATAAGAATGGAAAGATATTCTATATGCAGTAATTTTTATCTGTTGGTAAAGCTAGAGTGAGGCAATTCTGCAGCTGCTTGAACTACTTAGCTGTTTGAAGCCTGAAGTTCTACTATCTAAGTCTCTGACAAGCCTTAAAATCCATACATATTTTACTTCCATAATGGAGAAGGAAACCATTTAATATGGCAGTCTTACAATGCTAACCCTGTTCTTTCTGTGCAGCAAAGTTATTTAGATAACCAGAATTATCAGTATTGTTTTAGCCAGAATAGTTTATAGTTGTGATCATGAATTTTGTTTCTTGCTAATGCTTCATCTCCACTAGATTAAAGGGTAAAAAGCAAAGAAGCAAACCTTTATACTGCCTTCTTGCATCTCTAAAGAAATAGGATATTTGGGATATACTTTATGTTTGTAAATCTTGCTGTAAGTCTACTTTTTCCCTGTTTTAAAAAGCTGTCCTTCCTGTCTTCTTAATATGTGGGTATTTGCAAACTTTCCTTCCATAAACTCAGTCTGGACTTTTTTCCTGGCTCCTGTCTCCCTTCCTTTGGCATAAGATTGCTACTAGGTAAAACGAAGGAGTTCCATTTTTCAGATTTCTGTCATCCTTTCTCTGTGTGTTGTGAAATTTGTGAAACAGCAAAAAAAAAAAAAAAAAAAAAAGGGGATTCATTTGTTTCTGTTACTGCTTGTGGGATCTGGTTTTTTTCCTGTTTTTCTTACTGTGGGAATGTAAGTGGGGAGGATGAGAGTTGACATAAGCTATAGCACCTCTCTTGGAATGATAGTTACAAGTAGCCCACTACAGTTTGGTATTTCCTACTTCACCTGAACACATGAAGAAAATAAATCACAAGTAAAAGCTGCCAGGCAGCTCATAAACAGAAGTTAGAAGCTTCAGTCATAAGCCATTTTCATCTTCAAAACAGTTTTTCTTCAGGCATTCCTTGGATAGGCTGTCAATCAAAAGCTTTGTTATACCAGAATCCATAACCTCATCCATGCAAAATGAGACCTTCAACAAGAAAGTCTCCTGTGCTGTGAATGTTGTGCTATAAGAAGGTAGTGCAGGGATGTGTATCAAGAGTGACAACACTGCTGCTCCCAGATGGCCTGACCTGACCTTGGATACTCCATAAAAATCTTGTGAGCTACTTGTTACCACTTTGGTTGTCAACTTGTGCCCTGAAGGAGAGTGCGTTCTCCTTATTAGAGTATTTCTTAGCTTCATCTCCCTGTGCAAGTAATATAAATAAGAAAAATGTAAAAATATATGGAGCACAGAGTGTTTTGTAAAGCCAAAGAGTGACTTGCAGATAGATGCCAACTATACTTGCCTGATTTGAGGCATTTTGCACTGAATCAGAATAGGAGGTTGACCCACCTAAGAACAGTGTTGTAGTTACTACTGAACAAGGAGCAGAAATCTACCTGCAGTCATTGCTGAAAAAGTCCCTCATCCAAGGCTGTTGTCTCCTAGCTGTGTCTTTGGCTGTTTTTTTCTGGAAAGACTATTGAAGTTAGGTGACTGCTCTTGATAACTTTTTGCAATGGCAACTTGAATTTTGACCTGTCCAAGCACCACCCAACATTCAGTGACTCCACTGAAATTCACCCAGTAATGCATGTTTGGCCGGATTGAAGAAATCTCTGGACATTTGGGATTGTTTGAAGCCTATTTTTTCCTTCAGTTGAACTGCCAGCATATTGTGTTTGAGGGAATGGACATTTGGGTGTGGGAACCAAGACTCCTGCCTAGATCCAATAGCTCAGAGGTGTTCCTGAGTTGTAGGAATACGTAGCTATTCTGACAGCCAAAATACTTGCAAAATATAGGCTTGTTTTTTCCATATTTAGTATTTCCATGAGTTTTTTGGCCCTTGTATTTCATGCCCCTTATAAAGCTACCAGCTGTGACAATACCATGCAGCTTCTCTGTGTCCATACTTCATAAAAATCATGTGTATGAAGATCATAAATCCATAATTTCTTCCTGCCTGTGTCCTTCCTGTGTGCCTTCTGCAGAGCTATCTTGCACAGAGCCTTTAGGCAGCTTGCCTTGAAGATAACTCATGACATCCTAATCTCTCCTTGCAACAAGATTGAAACAGCAGCAGCAGCAAGCAACAGATAAAAAATGAACCTGAACGACCAACTGGATGGATGTATAGACAGAATGATTTAGTGCATTTAATGAAACAAACAAAGCAAATTATGAAGAAAGCAGTATAAACCTTTTATTTTCTGGAATTGAGAAGTGTAATGATTCCCCAGCATACCAATTGATGAAACTGGGGATGTATGGAGAAAGGGTATTTAACTGAATGCAGCACACTGAACTCATGGATAAGAGGAAAATTATGGTGAATGAACACAGAACAATCAGACAAGGCACATGTATAGTTGGGACCTGAAAAGATCACTGATTTTCCAGGCATGCATTATACCAATGAGATGGATAGAAAGCTGCGTGTAATTGATTTCTCTTTTTATCTCATGACTGATGATGATGATGTAGAGTCCTGAAAATCAATGTGCATGGGAAAGAAATGCTTATAATTCTAGGTTTATATTCAGTGGAGCAATTCCAGGTAGGCCAGATATTCTGTAATTAAAAATTGGAAAAGAAATCAGAAAGATACATTTAATTAGCAGTTGTTTATTACTTTAAGTATCTTTAGGCATTTGCCAGTTGAAGGAAGATTTCAGTGTGCCATTCTTCATACAGGCTACAAGCAGCAAGTATGTGATTGTCTGGTATTTATGTGGACAGGGAGGTCTGAGTTTATTTTGGTGACAGAATTTGGAATTTGTGTTATTACCATGAGATCCTGAGGGAGAAAATCAGCTTCCTGCTCCTTGTTTTAGTCTTAAATTACCATTTGCTATAATTGGTTATAATTGCTATAATTGGGTAAATATCTTTCTTTGGTGACTATATCTACATTTATTCAGGGACCACGTTCAGCCTACAAACCACCAGGGTTTGTTCATCCACTAGGAAGACTGATTCTGTTTGTGAGCAGAAGACTATATGTCAAGTAGATGTTTAATTAAGGTGACAGAAATACTGAGCATGTTTTCCATACGAGAGCTCACATTTCTGAAAGCACATAGGTTTCATGAGTTGCAGTTTACATTTCTTGCAAAGGAAGAAGGGAGAAAAATGCCTTGGGATTTCTAAAGATTTGTGGGAGAGGGACACACAGTGACAGTACCAGATGAAGCTGTTCTCCCTAAATCAGTCATATGTTGTATCTTTAAGACATGATGCAAATGTGCAGATTTCAGTTGCACATCAGTCAAAATTGATTTCTTTTCCCAGGCACAGGGCAATGATTTAAAATACATGAAGGGATTAACATGGCCATTGCTTCACTGTGTAGGAGATTAAACATTTACTTTTCAGGAGTGAGAGATATCAAACGTTAAGTTCACCAGTTGTCTCTCTCTAGTTATATAGTAAACTGTATCCCAGATCCTTGGCAGGTGTTTATCACAAGGATGCTGTGGTGGACAGAAAATACATGACAAGTCATCCATCACAATTGGTTAGAACTTCAGTTCACAAAGAACAGTGACTTCTTTGAACCACACTAGTGCTCTATCAGTGTTCTTCCTCCATTAATTGAAGCAGAAAAGATGCATGTTCAAATGCAGCAGTTCTACAAGCAGAACAACTGAGGTTCAGATCATCTGTAGCTGATACACTATGATTATGCTGCTGGAGGAAGTGGTGGTCATGACACACAGGCAGAAGAGAGCAAAAAACTGTGACCAGTAAGGAAGATGTGATATTGCCATATCACCAGTCATGTGGTTGTGAGTAGAGGGGAGCTAAAGATGAAAATTCCCTTTTTACTTTGTGATCCAGGTAATAGCACAAATATAAACTAGTTCTACCAAATATTGCAGGTTGGTTGTTTGTCCAAGTCTTGTTCCAATTGCTATCTGAAATTAATTTCCCGAAGCTTTTAGCAGTGAAGATTTTGGCTTAAAACAGGAATCCAGATGATCTTTCCAAGTTGGTGATACCAAGTTTTGGGAACAGAGCTCTGAATCAGAGGAATCAAGACCTGATCTATTGCATTTTAACTGAATCTTTGACTCAGATTTCACCAGTGTAACTGAGGACAGGCCACCAGCAGCGTGCAAAAAGAGTGCTGCAAAAGTAGCCTGTGTTTATGGTAATACAATTTAATGAATGAGCCTTGACCCATTGCCAAATCCAGGACAACTTCATGGTTAGATCTGGCCTTGTACAGAGGGACTCATAAGACATTTTTTTAATTTTTTTTAATTCTTAAACTGTTAAAGGAACATCCAGAACTGTATTGTGTACAGAGAAAAGGTGTATCCAGGGATGTGTTTCATACCTCAGCTCAACAAGCAATAGACCATTCTGATGTAAATATAGATTTGCCACAGTAGCAAACCCCACAGTGTTGTACTCTGATGTGCCTGCCATGAAAATGGTCTCCGGATGGCTTATCGCATGAAGTTTTCTTAGAAAAAAAGTAGCCACTCAGCAATACAGACTTGGTTCAAATATTGTTCAGTAAAATGGGCTGTTTAGGTTAAAAGAAAAAATAAAATCCTACATGGTCAGATATGTTATATGCTGCCATGACTGTAGTAATGAAGTCTTTGTACAAGCAAGTATGGGTAGATAATAGTAACACAACACACTCTATTTAGAAACACCAAAAATCCTGTGTGAATGAGATGCCAAATTCTTGACCCTGTTTGCTTTCTTAGTGGAAGTGATTAATTCATCATGATATAACTCCCTTTAGGCTCTTATTCTGCTCAAAACATTTGCTAGCAGATTGCAATTTCCAGTTTTGGCTTCAGCTTCATTTAGTGGCTATTTTTAAATGTGTTATTTCTGAATTGGTCAGAACAATTTAGGATATATTTTTCAGCTAAGGGATTGCTGTCTTAGAATAGAGGAAGTTGCATGAAACTGATTTTGGTCCCTTTGTGCTGAAGGAAAAATAGTGTCTTGGTGAGAGTTTAATTTAAACTCCTTGGAGCCTGTAGTGCTTAGTATTGGTAGTCAGTAGGAGACTGAGCCCATTACTGCCATGAATACCCAGATACACATCTTGAAACTGACGTGTCTGCTAAGAATAAATGAATAATCACTTGCTAGTTTGGTTTGCATCAGCTTAGAGTTTGATCCACAGAATTGTTAGAATGAAGGTGCCCCTGGAAATCACACTCAAAGCAGGGCAAGTAAGAGGAGATTGCTGAGGATAGTGTCCAGTTGAGTTTTGAAGGTAATTTAATATAGAGATTCCTGAACGTATCTCATAGGGAAACCTGTTCCAGTGCTTGACCACTCTCCCAGTGAAAACATTGTTTCTTATGTTTAAGTGCAATTTCCTGTGCTTCCTTTTGTGCCCATTGTCTCTTCTCCTTTTCCTGGACATCACAGATGTCGTGGTTTAACCCCAGCCAGCAGCCAAGAACCACACAGCAGCTCACACGCTCCCCCACCAACAGGATGGGAGAGCGAATCAGAAGGGTAAAAGCTACAAAAACTCATGGGTTGAGATAAAGACAGTTTAATAGAGAAAGCAAAAGCTGCACACACAAGCAAAGGAAAACAAGGAATGAATTCACTGCTTCCCACAGACAGGAGGTGTTTAGCCATCTCCAGGAGAGCAGGGCCCATCACGCGTAACGGTTCCTTGGGAAGACAAATGCCATCACTCCAGATGTCCCCCCTTCCTCCTTCTTCCTCCCACCTTATATACTGAGCATGATGTCATATGGTATGGAATATCCCTTTGGTCAGATTGGGTCACCTGTCCCAGCTGTGTCTCCTCCCAGTCTCCCATGCATCCCCAACTTCCTTGGGAGTGTGGCAGTATGGAAAGCAGCAAAGGCCTTGACCCTGTGTAAGCTCTGCCCAGCAACAACAAAAACATCTCTGCATTATCCACTCTGTGTGCTGGACAAAACCCAAACATAGCCCCATATGAGCCACTGTGAAGAAAGTTAACTCCACTTCAGCTCAAACCAGCACAACAGAGAAGAATCAGGATGTACTACCCCATGCAGGACTTTGCAGTTGTCTATGTTGAACTTAGGAGATTCTTGCTGGCTATTGATCCCAGAAGGAAAGATCCCAGTTGATGGGAGTGGATTTCACATCAACTGGCTGGAAACCAAACTTGATAACAATTAATCACTTGAATAACACAGTGGCCGTGGAGATAATTTAACTTAGAATTTCATGTTGGGTTGGATTTGATAGATTTATGGAAATAAAATCAATGAAAAATTTAACATTTTCTGTATAAAAGTGCTATACTAGCAGCAAAATAGATAAAATGCTCATGTGATTTTATTTTTATAACTGCATTTTAGTGACTTAAATTAGTTTGTAAAGTTGACTTTTGGCTAAATTGTGCCATTGGGGGATTTTTTAATAGAAATCTTTATGAATTCTAGAGATTCCTTTTTGCAAGGAAAAATTAGATTTTTGAAGAAATTATATTGTGGTAACATCTCAATTTTATTTGCAAAGCTTCCAGAGAGAATGTTAACACAGAGCTATACAAGAGCTCCTATTTCTTGCGTGGGTGTTCTTGTTTTTGTTTTTCTTCTTTGTATTATATTGTCTGAAGGAGGTTTGTGGTGATTCCTGTTGAATACAGCTGAAGAAATCAGAGAATTTAATCAGAAATCTGAAATGAAGAAGGTAATCAAAGGTTGTGAGGGATATAATAGTGACTGTTATATCTTATGGTTTTTAATTACCTCCTTGATAAATGAAGGTGTCTTGGTGTGTTTGAGAAAATAATGGCCTTTTAGAAGTGAAGAGGAAAATTTTCTCTGCCCTTCAAGGTATAGTTTGCACTTGCCTCATAGTCCTCCCAGGCAAGATGGTAAATAATATGTAAAAACTCAACTGTTATGTATTGGCTGTCCCCATTTTTATATGGAATTCTTGTTTTTCAAAGAAACAGTTCCTGTCTCTGTTTATTTTTAATAAATTGCACCTTTTATGCAATGAAGACCTAGGTAATACTATGCCACTGCTAATGTGGCCAGATTTGCAAGGCTGTAACTGGTTGTAACATCATGAAGAATTGATTTTTTCCAGTTTCATTATTCAGGGAGAGCCTTTGCAGGTATAAACTCATCACAAATCGAGGGAAACATCCATTTCCAACATAGGGCACAGTCTTGCTCTCATCAAAAACTATGCCAGAACTGAATTGCCTGGAGAATTCTAATACATTAATAGCTAGCATTACTACATCAAAGAAGTTATCAGCAAACCGGGTTAATGGGAGCAGTGGCCTGGGAATTAGGTTCTTAATACCTACTGTGCACTTTAATATAGTGTTAAGGAAACATTGCCAGTGAATCATGTTACACATTGTAGATTCTGTTTATATTAAAAGGATATGCACTTTATAAGAGCACTGATGTCTCTAAAAAAGGGTGTGCAAACAACAGTAGGAAATTGGTTACCCTTTTCTGCTTGTATAGTAAATGTGATTACACCTTCAGATCAGTCCCAAATAGTAATTTCCTACTTTAAGGAGGTAGATTCCATTATGAATGACAGCAATAATTGTTCATTCTGTGGTAACGAGCTTAAGTATATGTAAGAAAAATTCTTCTGTAGAGTTCCCCCTGCCCTTTCTTTGAATAAGGAGAGAGGAATCCCAGCTGACCTTTTTTCACTGCATTAGTTTTTCTTCCTTTGTGAGCAAGGTCTGTTCCCAAATCCTACAGATAGTCCTAATATGCCTTTCCCCTCAACACTGGCATATCTCCCAGAAGTGGAGCTTATAATTCAACTTCCTAGGACTGCTCTTTATTAAGGTTTCTCACAGAATGAGAGTCCCAACCCTGGCAGTGTTCAAAGCCAGGTTGGATAAAGCCTTGAGCAACCTGCTCTGGTGAGAGGTGTCCCTGCCCAGGGCAGGGGTTGGGACTAGATGATTTTTGAGATTCATTCCAAACTTGAAATTCTATGATTCGATGATATGATTGTATGAAAGTCCCTACTAGAAAGCTAACAGTACTGTTAGTGTTTGCATTTAGTGGTTGTCACTGAATGCAGATGGCAGTAGGGGAAAACATAGAATCAACCAGGTTGGAAAAAGACCACCAAGAGCATCAGGGGATGAGGGAACTCAAGAATAGAGTGACACTTCAGGGGAGAGTAAGCAAAAACATGGAATTGTCTTGAATCCTGAGTTATTAATGAGGAATAGTATGAATGACTCTGTGGGTTAACATGGTTCTTCCTCAAGTGCTGGAGAGCTGAAGTGAAAAAACAGCTTGGAAGTATGAGTAAATCTCTGAGTTTAGTTTTAATAAACCAATTTTCCCAGCAGCTACTTCTGTTTCTTGGTTATT
>NW_008679715.1:103135-108561 GCF_000695815.1 Acanthisitta chloris | reverse complement strand
TAGGGAAGAAGCTTAATTACCTTTCAGTCTAATTCTGCTTTTTCTGTTGCCTAACTTTAATTTTTCAGGCAAAATTTGTAAGATAAGTTTAAAGTATATGCTTGATTTCACAGCCTGCAGAAGACTTTGTTGTGATGCTGTAGACTTCAGCTGTGTCTAAAGCTAAGACCATTGTTCTTCTGCCTGACCTTTTCAGCTAAAGGACTTTGAGTCACACTGGAGATCTAAAGATCAATTTTCATCTGTGAACTGTAGTGACAACTCTGGAGTGAAATGGGTCAGAAAGCACAAGTCTAATTTGAAAATGGATGGTGGTTAACTCAGAGGAGCTGGCACACCACTTTCTGACCAGCTTTGAGGGTGAAGTCTCACTGCGGCACTGGCAAATATTGAGATTCCTTGAAATTGCCATTGCAGCATAGCAGTCACATCACACTCTGAAATCCATGTGCTATGGGTTTGTGTAGCATTTCTGCATAAAAACAAACCAATTAGAGGTGTTTCTAAATCAGATGTGGTTTTAGCACTTCCTTGGTAATATATCCTTCATCTTGGAGTTTTCTTTAAAGTAGGTAAGTACAACAGTGGGCTGATCCAAACAGCAGGTAAGAGAGGCTTGACTGCTGCACTGTGGATGAGAAGCAGCTAAATAGCTCAGGCAAAACCTTGGCTTGATTGCATGTTCATTGCATTCACTGCATAAGCATGTTGCTTTGCTCTCTCCTAATTTTAATTTCTGATGAAGGAAGAATATCTCTTTATCCTTCTCTGCAAACAGGAAAATAGACAATCATAGGTCTAGTCACTCCTGTTTAGAAAACTAGAAACTGCAATTTGTGTGTGGATTTGACCCCAGTCCCATCAGCTCTGAGAATTTTGATCTGGCTCAGTCAGAACTGACTGCTAGAGCAGTCCTTGCTCTTCATCTTGATAGGGCAAATTTTTTTACAGCTGGAGAGACTAAGGGTAAGACTTTCGGTGGCAGCATTTCCATTCTGCTCAGGTGTACACCGTCGAAGATGATGTTATAATAGTACCCACTTGTTAGAAGTGTGTTTCACTTCATGGTGTGATCTTCCAGCCTTTGGTAAGAATAAATCAGAATATGCATGAGAATGTTCTGCCTAGACTAGAGCTGCTTGGAAGCAAAACCAGCCATTCTGTTTCCATGGGGACTTCAAAACTCTCTACAGGGTAGTCACCCTCGTAAGTTGGGGTGGGTGTTTTTCACTCTAAAAGAGCTACTAGTGATCATTCTCCAAATGCTACTTGTTGACTCAAAACCCTTTTGAGCAGCAGGAGTGATAGAGCTGACTCATGTAAGATCATGCTCTGCTAATGCAAACAACTCTGAGTCAATTCACTATTATTTCAATAAAAACAAGAGTATCAGCTGCAATTCTGCTCTAAGGAAAAGCAAAATAAATCAATAAAAACCTTGAATTTGAGTGCTGAAGTTAAGATGCTAGGCACCTCTCTTTAGAGGAGGCTGATTTATCAAATTGCAGAAATCTCAGTCATAACATTTTCTGAAAACATTAATTTAGGTCTCTTGAAAACAAGGGGATATTAAAAATCTCTTGAGATAAAAGCTATGAGATAAATGCAGGAAATCAAGTATATTGGTTATGCCAGGAAGAAAAAGAAACATCTGCAAAAAGCCTCATTTGGATCTTGCTGTTACTGCCAGTTCTACACAGAAAGCACAAGCTATTACAGGTAAGTATGTAGGTAATTTTTTTTCCTTTCTGCAGAGAACTGAGCAAATAATGACATCAGTGTTTTATCTGATGAAACCTACATGAAAAATATTTCTGCAAATGTTGTTGAAACTAATACTGTTCTTTTGCAATCAGCTGATTTGTCTGGTGATGTCTCTTGAGGCTTTTAGTTTTCCCTTGTTTCATTCTGAACTGACAGTGGTTTATAGAAGACTTTATGTCTGGGTTCCTACTATCTGTTTTAACAAGCAGAAACTTTTGGAGAATGATTAGACTGGAAGTTTCTGATGATGTTGGAAGGCAATGCAAGTTGGGTTTGTGGATGAAGCTGTCAGTGGATAAAAGCATGGGAGGTCTTTAAAAAAAAAACCAACCAACTTGCAGGGGAGGTGGGCGGTGAAGGAAAAAAAATCTTTGGATAATTTTCCTGAGGGAATTAATGAGAAAATAGAAATCAGAATGGTTGACCAGATGGTTTTGATATCGTAGCATTTCCACAGTCACTTGAGACTAAATGTGATTTAATGTGGCTGATGAGTCATATTAAATCATGTTTTAAAAATATTTAAATATCACTAAATATTGAAAACATCACTTGCTCAGTCATGCAAGAAGTTCTCTATAACATGATAAGCCACTTAATTCTTCATCGTTATTAGCCTGTCTTTGCTGATCTCTCTCCCTGGGATCTGGTGACAGGACATGTGGGAATGATTCAGAGCTGTGCCAGGGGGAGGTTCAGACTGGACATTAAGAATCATGTCTGTACCAAGAGGGTGGCCAAACACTGGAAAATGCTTCTCAGAGAGGTGGTCAATGCCCCAAGTCTGTCAGTGTGTAAGAGGCATTTGGACACTACCCTTTGTAATTTGTTTCAACTTTTGCTCAGCCCTGCAGTGCTTGGGCAGTTGGACTAGATGATAATTATAGGTCCCTTCCAACTGAAATTAGTCTATTCTCCATGTTTCCTGCTCTGGTTGTCTTCCTTGATTACTTGCTTGAAGTCAGTGAGTTTGTATGGATGAACACAGCAAGATCCTGTCTAGAAAAATGGAACTACAAGTTGATGTAAATAACAAAAAGTCAATGGGCAATTGTTAAAAGAGATCTTTGTTATTAAGCAATAGACTATGACTATGATATCACTTTCTGGTATTGTTTAGCATGGAAAGGAGGCTGAATGGCAAGGAGGAATCTGAATGAAAAGTAGAGTATCACTGTATGCAGAGAATGCCTCTTGCAGCAGGGTAGCTGATGGGTAGGACTTAAATCTGAGGAGCAGGAATATCATTTGGATGTGACTATTCGTGGGTCTGGCCTTGATTCCATTACCAAAAAAATGTTCTATGTTATGCCTTGGAAATATGCATTTATCTCTAACAATTATAGCCTAGATAACTGGTTCACATACCAATGTCTGCATTTGTTTAGATGTGTCCCATTCCTCCTAGATGAACTCTGCTCATGTGGGCAGAAAACATTCACCAGATTACTCCTAAATTGGCTTTCTGTCTAGTCCAATCCTTGGTTTTGGGAGGAGAACAGAGAAATCTCTTGAGTTTTTTTTCCTTCTCTAAACCAGTTCTAAAGTCTCTGACAGTCAGTCTAAGAATCTGCTTGGTGTGAGTTGTCTTCTTAAACAGGTAAAGACTATTCCAACAGTTCCTAAAAAACCACAGCACCTTTGCTATTGACTGTCTGATTGGTTAATATTTTATTTTCTATTTATCTTGGTCACTAACCGTTTCACTCAGTGTTGTTTGTCGCTGTATAGTGCATTACTGTTGTATTCCCCCCGCGCAGTTGCCTCCTCTGATGATATCAAAGCTGATTCTGTAGTTCATGTTTGCACCTGATTTGCTTGATGAAGCACAAATTAAATGAATGTAGTATTTTTGGTATTTCTTGCTGTGCCACTAAAAAGAAAAGAGGTGACCAGGAAATATTATGTCTTTAGACCAAAAGGACAGGTAGCTCCTCCTTCTCTTTTCCACTAAATAATTAAAATTAGTCAGTTGTAAAAGTGAAAAGATTTTTGCATTTTAAAAGCCATTCATTTGTCTGAAAATTTAAATTGATTTATGTGCTTCAGAGTGAAGGAATTATTGAATTTCAATAGAATTGTTTGCTATCCTGTGATAATTTGTATAAAATATTACTTCAGTACATGTAATTATAGTTGGGTATCTAAATTTGAACTGTTAATTATCTTTAGCTAGCAATTTCATGGAGGATAATCATATTTCCTTCAGTTGAAAGTGAACATTTTAAGTAACAAATGAGCTACAAGCCACAGGTTTTTGGCAGTAATTGCTGCTACTCCCCTATTTTCAAGATAAATCTCTTCATTAACAGCTGTATGGAACCGTCTGACTGAAATAATTCATCCTTTTATAAAAGAATCCAGGGAAATAAGAAATGGATTTCTTAGATACGCAAGGAAAAAAAAAATAAAATCTCCTCTGGAGTTTATTGGCTTCTTAATTCAAATTCTAAGTATACTCAGGAATGGTTATGCTTAATGCTTTTCCCTCTTCTCTGACATATTTACCTCTCAGAATTCAATAACAAGGGCTGTTTGAATTCATGAGGGACTTGCAAGATGAATGCCTTGAAGTTTATTTTTCCAACTCTAATAATAAATCAAATCTCGTTAGTCTGTTTGAGGTTCAGGTTATGTGTATGTCTCCAGCATAGCTCCAAAAGACCTTCCTTTTTGTTCTGAATTTAAAAAAAATGGGTTCTTAATATATGTTATCATGTCAGTGTAAAACATTTGCTCCTCATTAGTGTTTATCCTACCTAGCAAACATGTTCTAGGCATTTGTTTTACACTGTAGCAAATAGAATCACAGAATGGTTTGGGTTGGAAGGGAATTTAAAGATCATCTAGCTCCAGCCTCTCTGTCATGGGCAGGGACACCTTCCACTAGCCCAGGTTGCTCAGGGCCCCATCCAACCTGGCCTGGAACACTTCCAGGGATGGAGCAGCCACAGCTTCTCTGAGCAACCTGTGCCAGTGCCTCATCATCCTTCTAGGAAAGAATTTCCTCCAAACATCTAATCTAAACCTGCCCTTTTTTTTTTTGTTTAAAACCATTGCCCCTTGTCCTGTCACTCTCTGCCTGTATAGAAGGTGCATCTCCCTCCTTTTTATAAACCCCCTTAAGGTACTGCAAGGCTTAATGAGGTCTCCCCAGAGCCTTCTCTTCTCTTCTCTTCTCTGTGCTGAACAACCCCAGTTATTTAACACAATAACCTTTTTTCTTAATGGTATTACATAGTAATAGATTTTTCCCTTTCTCTTTACATGATTAAAGAGGTTAATCCCAGATGTACTGCGTACTCTAGGATGGAGAGCAACTGTATTTTTCCTGTCTTCAGAGGATCTACTCTGAATTGGAAACGAAGTTGCCCAACTTTTCAGGCCTGGATTCACTCAAGAAAATGATTTAGAAGTTTCTCTTGAGCGTTACTTACAAGTTTGGAGCCCAGCATTGAATTCAGTGACAGGATGATGCTGCAGTGCCACTCTCCCCCTGGTATCCTGATTCACTTTGTTACTTATAGTGTGGTTGAAGAAGGCTTCAGATCAGTTATTTTTTTTCCCTTCCCCAACACTTGTTCTTTACATAAAGGTCCCAATGATAAGTTCCTTTTGCAGATGGTGGATAGATCAGGCTTCATTGCTTTGCATTTTGCAGT
>NW_008679715.1:89934-103112 GCF_000695815.1 Acanthisitta chloris | reverse complement strand
TGTGTCTCACAGCATGGAAAGATAAGCAGAGATCTGTAAAACCATTACTGCTCTGGATGTGTATTGCCTTGGAGCTTCCCTAGTTTCTTCTTGAAGTATTTAGGGGGATTATTTGCAGGCAGTACTACTACTGGTATAATCCAGCAAAGTCCTTGATAGTGCCAAATGTGCTGCATCGTGTGTTTGATAGGAGCATTCTGATCATCCACTCTGAAAAGTTTCAGTCCATCAAGGTGCTCTTCAGCTTGTCTTCTAACTGTATTTTATATGCCACTCTGTATGTTTGTGCCAATTTCCTTCAAACAAGTTTGAAATTAAATGCACATCCCTGAAAGAATGATACAGATACTTGGCATGGTGAATGGAATGCTAAGCAGTTGAGCAGGATGTGATCTGTTATCAAAGGTGCTACTGATGGTATATGTATGGCAAAGCAAAATGTTACCCTGATCCCAATGGGTGGGATTTGGTATAGTCCAGCGTTGAACTGGAAAGGAAAAAATTGCTCTTGACAGGAGTTATTTATAGTTAGATATCTCATAAATGCCCCCCTTGACCATAACTTGTATTAGAGTTGTAGAAGTGATCTAAAGTTTGTGGCTAGATACTGTGTTTAGGCTAAAGTCTGTCAGAAAGGGAAATTTACTCTTCGGTTCTTGATAATTGACAGGATGTAGCTGTTTAATTAGTTCTGACCCGTTTGAGTTAACCTGTCAACTCTTATCTCAGGTTTGGGGTGGTTTTTGCAAGAAACTGGAGGTATAGTGTCAGGACTCTTTCATAGAGGGTTGGACATTTGGTCTAACAAACAAATTTAGTCAACGCTTGGTATTCCTGATGTCTGTAAGATGAAGAGTGCACAAGGGACCATGCTAGAGCAGCATCCCCATGGGTGTGTTCAAGGACCAGCTCCATCCTGATCTCATTCTGCCCTGGGTTTAAATCTGATGCAAGTTCATTAGTTGGACCTGATTTCACCAAGTGTAGTTGGAAAGCAGGGAGGTATTGGCAGTCTTGTAATCTTGTAGCTTATATTAATGCTAAGGCCTCTTTGATTAGAGCCTCAGTATGGGCCCCTTTTGTTCAAAGTAATTCCAGAATCTGAGCTGGTTTGGGCTGGTCTTTACTATGTTCTCAGATAAGAGGGATGTGTTCAAAGTTTCCATCAACAGAAATGGCAAAGTAAGCTATGAAGCAGGTTCACTTCTAGCACTTTTTGTAACTGGCATCATGAACTGAACAAATCATAAGGGAGTTCTCATTTTTTGATGGCAATGAGATGCACCCTGAGCCCACTTTAGGTATTTCAGGTGAAATGACGTATCTTGAAAGTTGTATAAAAGATATGTCAGGGGAAAAAAAAAGAAGTTTCACAAGAATTCACTATGACAGTCCTGCAAAAACAACATAATGACTAATATACTTTCTTTTCAGATCATGTAGGTCTATTTTTGTTCTAACATGTCTCTGTCTCCAATAACTCTTTTTTGTTTCCCAGGTCCCTGCATACATTTGTATTTTGTGATGTGCTTTTCATGTTGCTTCTGCTGAACTGTCTTTTTTTGTGAAAAGAAATTAACAAAGCTAAGCCAAAGGGAAAGTGATTGACTGTCCCACTTGGAAAAAAAAATAAAAATATTTTGCCTGTGATAATAAGCTCAAAATGTTCTCTGGGAATTCTACTTCTATAAAATGCTCTTTGAATTGAATTTCAGCATTAAAATTTATGCACTCATTTGGTATCATACTTTTTCCTTCAAGAAAGATAAATATTTCGGTCTTTGAACAGTCTGAAACTGGAAACATTTGCCAGTAGCCTTAGCTACTGGAATTGCACAGTAGGCTGCTGTGCAATTCCAGTGATGAATAGTATATGTTTGTGTTTGGATAATGTATAGTAATCACTGCAAGTATAAAACATTACAGACAAAGAGATGGATCATTTTCTCTGATTCTTATAGAGGCAATTTGAATGGTTGTTTTGCAGTTTTATAATTTGATGCCACTTAAGTAAGTTGAGGATTTTTTTTCTTCAGCTCAAAAACTGCTTTGTGTGGAAAAAGGCATTTATTGTGTGCTTAGCAAAGCATCCATTAAAACCTGAGAAGCTGAAGAGCCTCATGGGGTAGTTTAAATTCCTGAAAACACTGAGGAAAACAATTACAATTTTTAATGAATAATTTATTTGGGGTGTGTTAGATCAGATTCTTGTTTACAGTTTTTCACTTTATGCATTTCAACTTGGTAATCAGTTCAGCCTGTACAGATCCCCTGCCTAGATCCCCTGTCTGGAGAGAATCAGGTGTCAGGATGGGATCTCCTGGTGCTGTCATCCTCCTTATTTCTACTGTGAACTTTTTTTTTCCCCAGAAAGAATGTGATAGAAACAAGCTGAATAATTGAGTCTAATACAGTTTTTTTTTACTCCAGTAATGATAATGCCCAAGAGGAAGCTAAGCTGGTTTTTGACATACTACAAGTACCACTATAGTTCCTCCTGAATTTCCATGTTTTGAGCACCTCCTTCTAGAAATATGTCAGATCCTGAAAAAAAACCAAACACAAATTCCGGGTAAATAATTTTTTAAAAGTATCACCATATTTTCTCTAAAGCCCCTTGAGCTATATCTACTGCTGCTGTGCACCACATTGACAATTGGCAATAAAATTGTCTGGTAATCCTGAATAGGAGTCTGTGTGAACCAAACACCTACTTTATAGTTTAGTCAACATTTCTTTAAGCCCTTTAAATTGCTAGGCATTGTAGTTTGCCTGAAAAATGAAACCACAAAGAAATGGATTCTTCTGCCTGGGAATAATGTCTTCAGATTTCAGTTCATCCATAGGTCTAATAAATAATAACCTGAGATGAAATATGAAGAAAAAAAAAATTTTGAGAGGAAGCATTTGAAAGTATTCATTCCAAGGTTGCATTTGATATTGCATATCCAAGACAGGTTTAGTTCTGCTCACTCCAGTTCCTCCTCTGGAAGATGGAATGATGCAGATGAGTCCTGTCCTTGCAGTTTCAGGTGAGATTAGATGTTTTTCTAGTTCCAGAGGTTGGCAGAATGGACAACCCTCTGTCTACCCACACAGATGTGCACGTGTGTTATTAGCCATCAAAAAATACAACTCCCAAACAACCCTATAAAGAACTGCAAATCTTTGATACAAAAGGCAATGCCACAAAAATTATCTAGTGCACCAGAAAGAGCACAAAGGAGAGCAGTGTTGTCTTTTGTCATATTCCACTGGCTAATCCAGCAAATGTGAGAGGCACAAGAGAAGGTCTACACTGGGAAGAAGAAATGTTTATTTGTTGGTTTAGGTGTGTCAAGTTATGGTGGGTACTAAGAGCTGCAGAGGGTGTTTGGAAAAGGAGGGGAGTATCCCAGTTTTCTGAACTATGTGGTCATGATCACAGATTTATTTTTTCATGGTGGCTATAGCCTAGTGCTGACTATGCATCTCACAGCCTGTTCCTCTGTAGAACATGCTGCTTTTAGGAAAATACATTCACTTCAAGAATTCTATGAAGTGTCAGAAGAAGTTACTTCTTGTTCAATACACAGTCTGAAAGGCAGAGTAGGTTTGCACAACCCTCAAAGGTCTGCACACATGGAGGTAACCCAGTCAACAAGAAATCTTTTATTTATTCAGGATTGTTACTTTTTAAAGGTTTCCTCCCACTGTCTTCTGACAAGTATGGAATCAGCACTAGTTGAAAAAGCATCTGGGAAACAATATATTTGGGGTAGTGGTGTGATGATTAATCAACATTCTGTCTTGCCCCACCACAGCCAGTCTAGAGGAGTGATTTATTTGGGTGCTTGAAGATGAAATGCAAATCCTCAGTAGTTGCATTCAGACAGCTCTGTAGTATGAACTTAGGAAACCACTCCATTGTGCTAGCAGCTAAAATTGACCCTCCCATGGATTTATCAGCAGAACACAAAGTAATTGCTCTCCCACACCTGACATTTGGGAACCTGAGGTGAAGGGCATTTTAAACAGCCCTAGCAGGAGATTGGGAAAAAGATGTATGTCTGACCCAGCACTGATAGTGATTTTACTGTTTAATTCACTGATAGCACAACCAGAACAGAATTATGAATGTCACCTCTTCCCTCCTACAGAGTTGATTAGATATCACAAAGATAAAAAGTGCAAAGGTGACTTAGTAAGGAAAAATGATTTCAAATGCTTGGAATAATATTTTTAATTTTGCTGTCCGTGTCTTACGTACTCAGGTCTAGTTTTTTAATCTCTGCAGTCAGGAGCAAAATTGAGTATGACATTTGAGAAGAAAATAGATGTGTTTCACAAAACTACATGTTCAGCAACAGCACTAGTTTTCTTAGGGGAAAAAAAAAGTTCAAATGTGTTTGTTTTTTTAAAAATAAAATTTTAAAAAAAGTCTATCCAGTGTCTCTCTGTAAGGTGAACAGCTACAAGAGGAAAGAAGTTCAGTACAGAAACTTGGTGCCTGAGTTCTCTCATCCCTGCCAGTTGTGCATGTTCTATAGAAACTGGTTAATGAAACCTAAAAATCTCATTTAAATGTAATTCTGTGGCAGTACAAATTGTCTGAAGCCTTTTCTGCTTTGAACCTGAACTTTTTAGAATAAGTCTAAAATCAGGAGAGATGTGCTGAAGGTTGAAGCATGAAAAAGCTTTTGTGACTCATATGAAAAACGAGCTTAAATGTTTAATTTAGTGTGCAAATAACATGGGGCATTCTTTTCACAGCTGATGTCTCCCCCAGAGGAAAAAGGTAAATTGCTGAAGGAAAAAAATTTCTTTTTCAATAGGTGAATGTCTAGAGGTACCACAGTGTTTGCAGACATGTCAGGTTATGTGAAAGCTGAGTGTGTATGAGAAGTAAGTTGGTTTGTTTCACATTGTTCACTTCCCTGGTTGCTACACAGGGAACAACACTGCTGTGGAGAATATATGTACCTCCTGGATCTTTTCCTGTTCAGCCCCCAAAGATGTAGGGTTTTAAACTTTGTAAGATTGTGGTTGGTTGTTAAAAAAACCCCAAGCCTAAACAGGGAAACTCTTTACCTAGGCAATTTGCTACATCCTTATAAATACTAAGTTGTAACAGCATCATTTATATGGTTACATAGGATCACCATTCAAATCAAAACTCCCTCAGTTTTTTTGCAGATGAGTCTGTCAACTTAGCTCCTAATCACCCTAGAACATCCCAAACTTCTCTGGAGTAGAAGAATCCTGCTACTGGATCTTCAGGGATAGTATTGTGCAGTGTTAACAACAAAATAGCATAGTTATGTGTTTTTCTTTATCAGTTGCTTTTTCAGGTCTTGGTTTTACCACCTTCTACTTGGCTGGGAAGTTGCATTGCTTCACAGAGAATGGTCGGGGCAAGAGCTGGAGGCTTTGTGCAGCAATTCTCCCTCTCTACTGTGCCATGATGATTGCCCTGTCACGTATGTGTGATTACAAACATCACTGGCAAGGTGAGCCATGAGGATACCTTTTATTTTTTCCTACTATTTTGTTTAAATAACCATGTATTAATTTGAATTTATTTTTTTCATTACATCACGTGAGTTAAAACATGATAGCTTTTCCTTGCTTATGGATTCATGCTGAGGTTTCTTGGTGAGGTTGAATTAGCCAGCACTGACCATCATAGATTCAGTTCTCTGCCACAGCATCCTCTCTTCCCTGACAGTAGGCACTTCTGGAGTGCAACACCAGTCGAATCATCTGCATCTGTCACAGGAAGACTATTGTCTCAATCCTTTAAAATCCAGGTGTGAGACATAACTGATGTAGAAAATTATTGCATTTGTTACTTACACACTTATATTACTGAGTTATGATTCAAAAATATCCTACCAACTGTTATTTCTTTTACCATTTCTCCATCCTCTTCTTTGCCACCTTTTTACCTTCCTTCCTTCACTCCTGTCTCCTACTAAGCTAATCAGCCTCTAATTACTTCTTCCCTATTTGTCCCTGTATATTGCCTGTAAGAAATACCATCCTTGGTATTTCTGATACTGTTATGTAGGTCATCTTGGCTTTATGTGGTATTGCTGGTACAGTACTGCTGGCTTTGCAAATTGTACTCCCCTCAAGGTCCTGAGTGCTCCTTTCAATTATCTGGTTCATACTGGTTACAGATTGTTTCCTGTTTTCCAAGACTCTGGTGGGTTGACCTTGGCTGGGCACCAAGTTCCCACCAAAACCTCTCTGTCACTCCCCACCTCAGCTGGACAGGGGAGAGAAGATGTAATGAAAGGTTCATGGGTCCAGATAAGTTCAGGGAGAGATCACTCAGCAGTTACTGTCACCAGCTAAACAGACATGACTTGGGGAAAGTAGTTTAATATATTGCCAGTTAAATCAGAGAAGGAGAATGAGAAATAAAATCTTAAAAATGCCTTCCCCTCTCTCCTCCTCACCCTTTTCCCCAGGCTCAACTTCACTCCCATTTCCTCTCCCTTCTTGCCTCCAGCATCACAGGGGGATGGTGGAGGCTGCAGTCAGCTCATCACACATCATCTCAGCTGTTCCTTCCTCCTCAGGGGAAGGACTCCTCACACTCTTCCCTTGCTGCAGTGCAGGTCCCTCCCACAGGAGACAGTTCTCCATGAACTTCTCCAATGTGAGTCCTTCCCATGGGATAGAGTTCTTCATTAACTGCTCCAGCATGGGTCCCTTCCACAGGGTCATGAGTCATGCCAGACACACCTGCTCCAGTGTGGGCTCCTCTTTTCATGGGGCCACAGGTCCTGCCAGGAGCTGCTCCAGTGTGGTGTCCTCAATGTGCTGAAGGTGTGTCTCTGCTCCCTCATGTACCTCCACAGGCTGTAGGGGGACAATCTTCCTCACCATGGGCTGCAGGGGAATCTCTGCTTCAGCACCTGGAGCAGCTCCTTTCCTTCTTCCTTCACTGACCTGGGGGTCAGCAGGGCTGTTTCTCTCACATGTTCTCACTCCTCTCTCCAGCTGCCATTGTAGTTGCCTGGGTTTTTTTCCCATTTCTTAAAGAAGTTATCCCAGAGGCACTACAGCTGTTGCTTATGAGCTCAGACTTGGCCAGCAGTGGGTCCTCCCTGGAGCTGACTATCATTGACTCTGTTGGACACAGGGAAAGCTTCTGGCAGCTTCTCACTGAAGCCACCCCTGCACCCCTACGTTCTACCAAAACCTGGCCACGATACCCAATATAAAGACGTATGTTGGTTCCTTTACCGAGTCTCAGTTAAGTGCATCATAGCTCTTTCCCACTGAGCACCTTCTTATCTCATACAGCAGTGAGCACACCAGAGCAAGACTTATACATGCTTCTTCTTGCCCTGTTGTGTTCCTGCTGTTCTCCCATTGCTGCTTAATCACCAGGTATTAGCCTTGATATGTTCTTTAAGGAGTCTCCTGGTTTCCAGCAGACTTCTGCTCTTGTCTCAGGTCTCAGTACTCTTCTTTGCTCAGCAGCACTGAAGTTGGAGAGAGCCTCCAGCACAAAGCTGCTGAGCACGGGTTGTGTGTCTTGCCAGGCTGGGAGGCAGGACAGACAACAGATCTTATGCTGTGTGTGACACTTTGGTGGTTTGAGCTCTCTGTTAAAGAGAAAGAGCAGAGTGACTGAATGTGAATGGGAGTGTACAGGTTTACTCTTAAGTTTTGAACACGTGTTTACAGTGTGTACTGTCTCTTGCCAAGAGTAAGAATTATTTATGTACTGAAACATGTGCTGTGAGGCAGATTATTATGGTGTATTTTATACATGATAGAGGAAAACTGCACCCAAGGGGTTATGGCTGTGTTCATTACAGCTGCTCATATTTTGTCTTTGAATTTTAAGGAGATGGAGCTGAAAACCAAGCTAAGAATAGTGCTGGCAGACGTTATTCTGCAGGTGACCTATGCTTTTGCCTGAAAGAGCTGTGTTCTCATGGGAGAGACTAGTTCACTCTGTAACACACTGCACAGAACCTCAGGCCTCAACTTTTATGCTCAGCAGAGTCAACTAATTCTGTTAAATTATTTATGGTGGCTTTGTGATAGAGCCTTAACTATACTGTGGGGAATGAAAAAGGACCATCACTTTAATGTCCAAGACTTAGCATACTGTAGGTGCAAGAGTGGAGTATCCTCACATTAAAAAGCCATTGAGTGGGCTTGGAACATTAATATTATGGGAACTTTATGAACTCCCTTCACTTTGGCTGGAGAATGTAGTATTCAAGGTCTCAGTGTTGGTATTGGTGAATATTAGGATATTTCATTAGGATTCCTGAATTTATCGACTGCTTTAAATCCCTAGATCTCTGTATTAGCTTATAATTCTGAAAATGTTAATTTACTCATGGAATAAGTGGAAATAAAGTTGAATACTGAGACTGAAAGAATATTCTTTTTCCTTTATGGACAAAGGGGAAAAAAAAAGAAAAAAAAGAGAGTTATGGCTACCATGACCTCAAATTACAGAATTGACTTCGAAAACAGGAGTCAAAATAGCTGCTCATGTGTTTGCTCCTTACCCCCAGTCAAGGTCAGTAAGCTAGAAATCTTTGGCATAACTGTTGTAGTGAGTCTGTATTACTGTGGTGCCCAAACCGAGGCCCAGAGTTGCATAATTTGTGTGCAAATGTTTTGAAATAAATTATCTAGGCAAAATTTCAGCAAGTCTTGAAATACCGGGGAACTTATAGAGCACTTGCAAAAATATGATGTTTCTCCATAATTAAAAATAGTGGTCATGGACTTGACCTCATTGTTAAGCAAAATAAAAAAGCAGCTGGAACAATATCCAGTCAACCACAGGTAAACTAGGGTAATCTGAGAATTGCCCCTAGCGCAGGTTTCTAGAAAATTCATCTTGTCACTATAACTACATTTGTTGCAAGTCGACTGACGCTGCACAGTGAGAATTCTTGCCCTTGGTACCTTTTGTACCATGACAGTTTGATAGGGACAGTCTGGATGGTATGAAATCAGTCAGTTTCCAGTGTGGGAAGGATAAACTTCCATTTGCTTGCAAATGCTGTGTACACACAAGCACTTTTAAAAATCTTGCTTGAGCCTCTACTGCATTTGTTTATGATTAGATTTGTTATGTCCTTTTGTATGTAGGATGAGAATTTAGGATTAGAAGGGATCTCCTAAGTCACTCTGTCTGGTCTTCTTCCTCAACTGTGACTTATAATCACATTTCTTAAATTTATCCACCTCAATATTAAATTTTTCAGGTTCCCTTGCCCTAGCTATTCCTTTTAAAAGGAGTCTCACTGCTCTGATAATTACAAACCATTTATTACCCACTGAAAATTGAAGCACATGCCCTTTGTTCTAAAATATATGAGGCTGACAAACTAGAGCATTTAATCTGTACTTAAGGACTTTAGGCAAAAATAATTTGCATTGATTTATGCCTTGTCATTAAACTCAAAGATTCACCATTTTTGTTACACTGTGGTTTCTTTGTAATTGAAAGTAACATATGGAAACACAGGTATACATAGAGGATATGGTGCTCAGTAGGTCTTGTTCAAATAAAGTGTAGTGTCGAGTCATACTCTAGCCAATGCCTTTTGCCTCACTTCCATTATGGTTTGTGTTAAATCAGGCTTTCAAAGACAAAGCTTTCAAAGTTTTTTTACAGTGACATATTGCTCTGCTTGTTTGGAAGTGAAACACAAGATCAGGTGTTTTAGTAAGAGGCAGAACCTGACAACACAATGAATCCTCATACTCATTGGGTGCTATGTGGCTCCCATAGAAAGCTTCCAATGTGTGAGAGCTGCAAATACCTAATACAATGGCCTTTTCTGGCCAATTTTCTGGTAGGAGTATGGGACAGTAAAAATCCTCAAAGAAAAATATTCAGAAGGTGTTGAACAAGTTAACAGGCATGCTTAGTCTTCGATCTGTCAGGTGCTTTGAGTAAGAATTTATCCAGCTTAAAATTATTCTTGACAACTTGTCTTTCACTGTGGCCTTTCAGGACCAACAACAGAAATGAACTGTTCTAGCTACAGTGGCCCAGGGCCTGAAAGGAGATAATTTCCCACTTATATGCTACCTGCTCCCTGTCTGTATTGGAGAATACCTTCTGGAATACAAAATGATCATGGGTAGATCTGGCACTTTAGCTACCATCTTTCCTGGGGGTACTTGGGCAGAGACAAGGAGCAGACTCTAGTCAGTGCAATAGGTTGAGATGTACCCATCAGTAGGAGAGCTCTGGCTGCTGAAAGCAGCACAGGTCAGTGGTATTGTCCATAAATAGAAAACTTGCTGGTGGTCATTGGAAATGATAGCAAACTGGAAGAGGATTCACAAAGCAGCACAGGTCAGTGGTATTGTCCGTAAATAGAAAACCTGCTGGTGGTCATTGGAAATGATGGCAAACTGGAAGAGGATTCATGGGTTGCCTACCCACTCATGTTGATCAACAGTGATGTGCCACATCATGAATGTTTAATGCTCCACAGAGGCCATTCTATTCCTGTTGTTTATCTCCCAAAACACAGCCAACAATCTACATCTTGGGTTTTCAAAATGTTGGAGATATCCCCAACAAAGTACTGATTTTATGTGTCCTGTGTAATTGTGGTATTTGGCTCCAAATTCTTTACGAATATTTGAAGTTCATGTTTTCCTGGGTTAAACACTTCCACATCAACCAAATGTCTTTTATTTACAGTTGTCACTGCTGCCTGACATTTCCATGGTAACATGCTTCTGTTTTTGTTGTCTTTTTTTTTAATCTAGATGCTTTCGTTGGAGGGATCATTGGCCTCATTTTTGCTTATATTTGCTACAGACAACACTACCCTCCTTTGGGTAATACAGCTTGTCATAAATCTTACGTCAGCCTGCTAGATCAGAACTCTGTGAAGAAAGAAGAGAGACCTACAGCAGATAATGCTACTGGGCTGCCTCTAGAGGGAATAACTGAAGGTCCCGTATGACTTTAAGAAATGTGCAGAATGAACTTTTAGCCTTCTCACATTTCCTCCAAACTGGTCTCTTAACACAGTGTTTCTCACTGTACATTTTATCTATTGTTTCTTTCCTTTTTTATAAAGAGAAAGTAAATATTTTCTTTTTAGTGCCATAATATCATCATACTTTGAAAGTTAAATTATCAGGTCATATTAATTTGCTGCAGTATTCGTTTTCAGTCTACTGCAAACAGATAGACAACTTGAGGGGAAAGAACATTGATAAAAACAATCCCATGTGGAGAACGGTTAAGAGACTAATTTTAAGATGTGGTTGAGGATATAGTAGATCTGGAAACAGGTTTTCTTGAAGTACTGAGTATCTTCTGCAAAGTTGTGGTTGTCTTCATCACTCGTTGATTTTGATGGGTGGTGAGTACACACAGCACTTTTCATCAGGTGTTCCGAGTCTCTTGTGGCCAGCCATTTCTTTATATAATTTGATAATTTAGGGCATCATCCTTATGTTTATCTTGCTGCCTTCTAACATGAAAAAAATCTGCACATGCTGGTAGAACTTTGAATTAATTGTCAGAACTTTGTATTAATTGTCAAGTTTTGACAAGGTCATTCTGAGCCACTAATGATTAAGCAGACAAAAGGTATGAATGGTTCAGTGCTTGCAAGAGCCAAGCCTTGTGCATTAGTAGTCTGCAGGATGATTCTCAAATTTCAAAAAGTTCCATACTGTTAAAATTATCAGCTTACAAGAACATATATGTTCATAGGATGGAT
The DNA here is from genome assembly GCF_000695815.1 of Acanthisitta chloris. Classification (NCBI taxonomy): domain Eukaryota; kingdom Metazoa; phylum Chordata; class Aves; order Passeriformes; family Acanthisittidae; genus Acanthisitta; species Acanthisitta chloris. The sequence continues at coordinate 91,386 of NW_008679715.1, read as the reverse complement.
TAGAATCTTGGTATTACATCATCAGCAATTTTTTGAGTGCTCTTGCAGTAATTACCATCAAAACAAATTGATAGAAAAGAACACCCATGACATTCAAAAAGCGGAATACTTTAAAAACAATTAAAAAAAATATCCTAAAGCTGGGAAGATAAAGAAACACAAAGTTTTCTGTGAACCTCAGTGTACCATGTCCATTCTTGTGTAGTGACTCACTGCAGCATTGGTGATCTAAAGAAGTGCAATGATTTTCATTTGTGACTTTGGGCTCGCACCCATGAACGCTTGTGGTGGTTTCCAGCACTGTAACATAGCCAGAGGAAGGCTGGACACAGTTTTCTGCTAATCCCATTCCACATTTTCAGCTCATCATGTTCTTGAGCATGGTGTTTGCAAAGGTTGGCTTGGTACCTGAACTGAAACTCACCTGAATCAAATCACTGTTGGTATGGAGAAGGTTACTAAGTGTATGACTTTAGTTAATTTATTGGTAGGGTTCTGTTTTGTTATGCATGCACTATGCAGTCTACATCACATTCCTGTGAAATGATGTACCTTTGGATGGCAGAATGTCAGATTCCAGATTTCTTTTCCTTAGGTATCCTGTGAAAATGCAGGCAAAAATGTTCCAGACCACGTCTTGGCAGTTGAACATTTCTTGGCCGGAGCTGCTGGTTAAAGAGATCAAGATAAGCGTTGATCAACGACCATTATTACGGTGCTTTAGACTGGAGGAGACTGCTGCCATAATTATAATTTATGTGTTCCTGTTGGAATATGCATTGGCCTCGTAGGCATTTTGTGATTGAAACAGCTCAATGTCTTTATGTAAGGCTTGTCATTTCCTTTTCTCAAAGCTAAGCTTTGTAGATTTTTTTGAGAAGAGCTATTTCCTGATTGGCAACACTTGAATTTTTATAGAAAGCAAGTAAATTAAAATCCCTTTAAAAAGAAACATGCTAATTGTCTACAAGAGGATGCAACCTTGCTATGTATAAACTTATACGATATTTGGAAATAACTATGAATAGGAACTGACATTGAGGAACAGAATGTAATAGGCATCAACCCGGGAGGGTTCTGTGGAAATCAGGCCTGATCTACTTGTAAAACTGATACCAGTTTGATTGTCAGTTAGGGGTAGGATATTTCACTCATAGTGACAGAACTCTGAGCTCTACAACAGAGACAGTTACCCAGACATAGCTGTGGTTTTATTGGTCTATATATGCTAGTTCCCAAAAGCAGCATCAGCAAAGCAAAATCATTCAGCATTTGCACTGGATTTGACAGAACAGTCCTCTAAAGCAACTGAGGTCTTATTCTAGAATCCCACACAGTTTAGTGGAGGTTTAATCTTTCTACAAAGTTTTTTAACCATCCTACAGAATTCTGTAACAGGTATCATTTTCTATTGCATCATATGGGAGGATTAATGAAAGCCCTAGAGTAAGG
>NW_008679715.1:88997-89915 GCF_000695815.1 Acanthisitta chloris | reverse complement strand
GGAACCCTTAGTCTTCCAGATGATACACAAACATTAAAAGCAGAATCTTCAATCCAAACTAGAAGGTTAATACTGATACATAGAGCATTTTGCATGTTTTTATATAGATCTGGCTTATTCTCAGAACTGAGTGAGGCCTCCTAACTGTGCTGTACACATTCCCAGTATTTTAATGGCTTTTGATACAAAGAAGCTGTCTTCTTTGGGACGGGGAGAGCTTATATAGCCTTCAAATGAGTAGTGGCTGTTAAAAGGTTGGAATATGAAGTGTAATGCAGCATAAAACTTAAATTGCGAGAGTAATTGGTGAACTTGGAAAAGCAGTAAAGAATATAACACATTTTAATGGGAATAATTCAATCGAAAGTCATAAAACAGACAACGTAAAAGCTTTGATTAAAATGTAATTAAAATTATGACAGACTTAATGGAATGAAACTTGTGGAGGGTTCTGTAGGTGCTGTAACCACCAGTGCAAAGTCAGCGCAGGGAAGGCAATTTTGTGGATCAATGTATTTTAATCTCATGCTTTCTCCATGTGAAGGAAATGTAATGTTGTAATGCACCAATAAAACAACACATGAATGTGGGTTTGTACATCTGCCTGTTATCATTTTATTGAGAAGAATAAAAGTTAGCAAGTTAGTTTCATTAATAAACCGTGTAAAGTATGACAAAAAACTAAGCCTTGAAGTGACTGCAATATTGATAGGCAACATTCATTACTAATGCCATTAAAATGGAATAGTCTTCCTCCTCTAACCAAAAGATGCTCTCCAGCTTTTCTTCAGGAAGAGGTACAGTAGATGTCTGCAAGGCTGGAATTTTGCACTACTTAAGCAGCTAAACTTTCATTGCTCACTTTCCATATCTCCAGTGATACCAGAAGTGCCATATTTAATAACAAATGTGGTTTGA
>NW_008679715.1:20922-88970 GCF_000695815.1 Acanthisitta chloris | reverse complement strand
TCCTGAAACCAGGAGAAGCAGGAGACTGCTAAGCAGAAAAATGTCTCCCTATTGAATGCATTTCTCAGGCATTGTGTTAGGAACAGAGAGCTGGAGCACTTATGCTGATTCTTTCAGATTTTCTTGTGTGCAGTTTAGTCTCATTTGGCCCTCTTTGTTTCCCCCATGCTTAGAGCAAATGATTTCTATTTAATGTGAAAATAGGACCCAATTTTCCTTCTTTCTTTCCATGGCAAAAAAAGACTGTGCTATGGTTTGAGAGGAAAAAAATCAATGAAAAGTCCTTATTATTGTTTTATGGTACTAAAATTCCAATAACTTCAGTGGAACTGCTCTGGATCACTAAGCACATCCCATCTTGTAGGTGGCATAAAACCTTCACACAGTTTTTGCTCACAGTCTTACATTTTTTTTATTACCTAAATACTGCAATTAAGTTTTCTGCAATTTTGTTTCCTTGTGATATATGTGATAATATATATCTCACCCAAGTTAGAAAACTGTTGGGCTGCTCTCACCTAATGGAAGGGGAAAAGTCTTGAACACAGCAGTATTAGGCTGATGGGAGTGAAAAGGTTGGACAGGTTTCTGTTGCTTTGGATGTTCAGAATGTGTTCACAACTGCCCCAAGTTGGAGGTAACAACAATTACAACATTTCTATGTCATCTGCTCACCTGTGTTAGTGCTGACAGTGGTGCTGTGCCAGCTGAGACAAATACAGTCCTGGTCTTGTAGTGATGAGTTACACTGTGTTTGTATTAATTCAGGGAAAGAAAACACAAATTCTGCTCTTCGTTACACCAGGACAAACTCAGCTGTGTGGCCTGGAGTTCCTTCATGGTAACACTCTTATCACAGCACAGTAAAGTTCAAGGCTTGCATGTCTAAACATCTCTCTTGGAAAGAAATTCACAGTTATCACAGCACAGTAAAGTTCAAGGCTTGTATGTCTAAACATCTCTCCTGGAAAGAAATTCAGTTACCATTTCATCAGGGCAGCAAAACCTTCAGTGTCCATCTGGATAATGGAGATGTTTACAAGCTGCATGAACATCTGTATGATTGAGAGTTTCTTTCGTGCAAAAGAAAATGCTGAACACTTGTTATTTTCCTCCAGAATTCTCATTGTTCAAAGAGTCTAAACATCCTCTCCAGATGTTCCAGTGTTTTTCTCCCATTTTTTTCTCAATTACCTTTGAAAATTCTGAACATTATAAATGAAATGAAATTATTAAGCATGTAAATAAAAATCAAGAAACTCGCAAAATTCAGTTTTATGCAAAGTAAGCAAAACAATATATTGACCTAATATTATTGGTAACTCTGCATTCAACAGGATTGGAAATCTTTAGGTAATGCTGTAACATAAAATTCAAAGCCATGCTAATAGACTTTAATTTTGCAAGTATTTTGCAATGCCAAATGGTCAAATTTATATAAAGAAACAGCAGGACAGCTAGGGGACACATTGTAAAGATCAGTTAGAAATAGTTCCCAAGGAGCTTATTTAATTGACTCTATTTTAGACAGAAAATTAAAGCACTTACTGGGGTTTTAGTTCCACAGTTTAAAGTGGATCTGAAAAATTGCTAAGCAAGACCATGTTGTTGAACAGTTGGATTAGCACCCACAGGCATAACCTGAAGTCAGATTTCTTATTAGTCTTACCCATTTTCCCAGGATATATATAGTCTCATCTACTATCTCAGAGTACACTCCATACTCGCCTGATGAGCAGAATGTCTACATTGCTGTCCTAAGAGGCTAAAACTAAATTAGAAGTTTCCACTAGGATGCACTCAGTTTAATACAGTTTATTTTATAGAGAACTCCTGTTCTACAGGTGTGAAAATCACTCCTTGCTCAGGAAATTGCTCTGAACAGAGGCAAAAAAATTATCATTTTGCCATTCAATTAAAACTTGCTCAACATGTATAAAATTAAAATGACAAGACTGGGTGGGTAACTCCTGATACACTGAATTGAACTGGGATTTCCTTTCAGAGATGCTTGGCACGTTGGCTGAGTGCTACAGGATATTTGCTTAAACTTGCCGAAATAGCTTAAAAAAAAAAATAATCATCATTCAGCCCATTCATGCCAGGTTTGGACTTTGTTTGAACCCAGAGGACTAAGCTGAAAACACTGAGCTGCAACAGATGCATCCTGAAGTTACAGAAGTGAACCTCTTCCCATCATTATTTTGCTGCAAGCTTCTGAGAAAACTTTGCAAAGGAAAAACCAAGAGGCCTTTGGGATAACTCCCATTATGTAGTCTGTGGAGCAAGGTATGAATGAGGCATGAAATAGAAAATCCTCACACAGTGCTTTGACTTGATAAAAACAACACAGTGATGCAGCCAGTTCATGAGTATTGCAGAATGTCAAGCATGAAATGCAATTGAACCAGCTCAGTAAACCTTAAACCTTTTGGACTGAATTTCTTTATTAGTTTGCAAATAAAGCTCTTAATTACACTGGCAGCTTTGCAGCACTCACAGGTTATTCTGTCAGGAAACTAGATTTTAACATGGCCTGAAACAAGTTTATTTCTAGGAGTACATGGGGCTGGGCACAGGGAGGCTCTGGGGTTTGTGATTTGCTTTTACTTGGCCTCTTGTTCACAGGTGTAACTTCTTTTTAATTACACCCACACACACACATGTCCTCTGAGCTCCTTCAAGTCCCTTGTTCTTTCCATCTCCAGAGCAGCTTCTCTGCTGACGATGGGAAGTGGAAGAGAATTGATAGTGACATATACACATACCTTCTCCTGAATGGTGTCTGTCTCCCTCCTTTCCAGCCCAAGGCAAGAACCTGTGCCAGACCTGCTCTGTGAGTAGGAAAACAAAGTTTCTCTTCCTCACCAGCCCTGGCTGTGGCTGCCCTAAGCAAGCCCATGTGAGGAAACACTGTGTTTAGCTTTGCACATTGGGAAATCTCAGGAATGGAAAAATTTGGAATACCTCCCTTAGTATGAATAAAAAATGCAGAGACTGAGGTCTCCAAGGAGCAGTAGTCAATACCAGGGCTAAACATAAATTTGTAACAGGAAAACACTGAAATACAATAGCCTGGAATATTAATAATTAAATTCATGTATATAACTCACAGCTTAGTGCCTTACACAGACACTTGTACCAGACTGGGAGCTTCTGTATTTGGGGTTAGCAGAAGCATCAATATCTATAACTTTCCAAGTCTAACTAATCCACTTGTAAGCAATATTCACCCACAACTCATAACGCAACTCTGATGTGACTAGATGTGATTACAGAATTGCCCAACTGAATCCAAACAACCTTCAAACAGGAGCACTTGGGTTGCCATTGTCTGATACAGAAAACCTTTCACTCTTAAGCCAAAGGGCACTTTTAAGAATTTTAAGCCATTTAAAATTCCTAGTTTTCACTGAGATAGGGTAATAAATAAAGAGAAATTCCAAATGCACTTTCAAGTTCAAGGGAATTCTCCCCCTGATCCACAGCTGGAGCAGAAGCAGCTTTCAGCTCTTCACATTTCTGATGTTACAGGTTGAGCAAACTCACACCTGATCTGTGAGGTGCTGTGAGGGACTGGTGAGTGCACTTTTTCATGTAACTTGGAGACAACAACTACAAAATTTCATGATGCCTTCAGAAGGCAGCACAGTTACACTCACAACAGGGTAATGTGTCACTTTAAAGATCCTTCTGGGATACAAAAACTTCTTAGTCTAACCTGTAATCAAATATCCTCTGCCTGGTGTAGGTGTCAGTTTGACATCCATTTATGACATCATGAACCCTGATATGGCTACTTCAAGAAGAGGCTCAGAATACCAAGCTCTTCTTCAGACCTCTCTCCAGCCAAACTACCTTGTCAGCACTATTCAGTGAAATGCAAAACTTTATAAAATAATTTGTTCTGCATTTCCAGCACAGTGATGTTACTGCTGTTAGAAGTCCATTTCTCTCCTCTGGCTTTGTCATTCCTGGTCACTGCAGCAGAATGAAAACAATCTGAGAAATAAAGACAACTCTAATCTGCCATCATGGAAAAAAAAATGCAAGAACCATAGCTAAGGCAAATTTTGTCACTATTGTAGTTAGCATCCCTCTCAAAGTGCCTTTCTGACACCAGTCAGAAGATGAAGAGAGAAAAGATGCTAATTAACATCCATGCCCACTACATAATTGCTGGAAGAGATTTAAGCAATGGGAAGTTTGATTTATTACTCCCAGCAGCTTTGCCCATTGCCCCTTGCTGGACACACAGTGTAGGTGATTCTAAAAGCTCCCAAGAGTCAGATTATTGTCAAAAATCTCCTTGAGTTTTTCACTCAATTCCTTGTATCAGGGTCATTAGGATAAAGGAGTCCCCACTGTATTGAGGGTGATGTTTACAAATCATCTGCTGCTACTCAACAGACTGTTGAATAAATATCTCCTTTACCAGCCAGGCTGAATGCAACAATACTGTCCTATTAGTCTGTATTCTGTTCACATCACTTCTTATCAGCACTGCAGAGCATTTGTGTACACAAAAACACATTTCATCTTCATTTCCAGTCCAGCAGATTGAAGCCACAATAAAAGATTCAGATGCAGCTCTGTATTGAAACCAATCTAACACAGTAAAAAAAGGAAGAGGAAAAGAGCATTGTGGCAATGTCACAATGTCACTGTAATCTAAGAGGTGTGAACTTGTCTAGGGAGTGAATGTGCAGGAATTCATATCTGCAGCATTGTGCAACAGAGATAAAGCAACTTAAAACATCCTCTGTATCAGTGAGTGTGAAAATCTGGGGCTGGTCTCTTCCAACAAATCATTGTGTGGAGCAAAGGGCTAGAAATCACATTTCTGAGATTTGTCTGGACAACAGAAATTCCATTTCATAAGCTTGTGATGGGTTAGGAAGTAGTTTTAATTTCATACGTTAATAAAACCTATCATTTTAGGAATATTTTAATGGAGAAAACACAGTCTCTCCCTCCCTACATGGCAGTGTATAAAGCCTTCTGCCAACATGCAAAGGAAATGATTTCTACCCTTGCCCTTTCAAGGCTTCCAACCTCCTCATGTCAAGCAAACACCCATAGTACATGGTTATTCTTGAGTGATTTCTTCCTTCCTAACTTGTTCCTTTCCTAATTCTATCCTGGCCTGAGAAACCTCCCCCAGAATTTTAGAGCAACTCTTCTGTTTCTGTGAATTGTTCTGATGAGAAATAGTTTCATTTGGATTTTGGACCAGTTTATTTTTAACATCAGCTAGATCCCCTTTTTTAAATACTAGAAAACTCCTGTGCTACTAACCCCAAAAGGGATGAGCATAGCTGACCTAAGTTCAGGCTAATGGGAACAAACCCTGTTAAGACAAGCACAGCCTCCTGCACCAGCATTTGGAGTGAGAGGGGCCAGGCTTGGGGAAGGAGCAGAGAGCTGGCTGATGGTGCAAGAAGAGGCTCCAGGAATTCATGATTAGTAAGTAGATTTACCTTTTCCATGAAATGATGAAAACAGCCTTTGTCGTTCCATGGGATTTCCCAAGGCAGATGGAAACAAATCAGTTGTGAGTGCATTTCAGCTGGGAATTTGTGGAGATTTTGCACTGCATGGTTTAATGCAGGGAAACTGTACAACAGCTTATGTGTTATGAATCAATGGGGAAGCAAAAATATTGACATTGTTTTTGGTGGCCTTCACTTTGTGGAAGGTTTCTGCAGCAGGGGGAATTGGGACTGGTCAGCTACAGACATTTTTTAGCTTCATTATTTTTTCTAACTGTTAATTAATAGAGACACCTTAGGGATTGTGTTCTTAAGCATTATCCTATCTGCTGTTAAATAAAGGGTAGCTCCTAACTCAAATTGTATTGGCTTATAACCAATCAATACTATCAATCTCTTCCATCCTTACTTCTATGGAATGATTATGTGAAAAAGGCAACTAGTTTTTTGAACAGGTCTTTATGGAATGATTATAGTCTTTTCTCAGGAGTTACAGAGAACTGTAAGGCAAGCAAATATGTGTTTTGTCATTATGTTATCCTGGCAAAAATAAGAGGAATAATTAAACTACTTTGACTACAATCAGTCTGTAAAACTGGAGTCATGACAGGATGGTTTAATGACACTGGTAATGGCTATAGAATAAGGAGATTTATAGTGCAGTAAATTCAGCTATGAAGGGAGGTGCTTACAAGTTATATCATACACAGAGTGCCTCGTTAGGTTGTGCTAATCCACTAAATAGCTAGGGTCAGTGCTATAATTAGTGTTACTGTTCAGAGTCTTACATGATGTGCAACCCCCTCCCAACCTCGTGAAGGAAATCCTACATTAAGGGCTGTGAGCTTCTTTTCCTCTTTGCTGGTAACATTGCTGACATTCCCCTGGGTACACCAAAATTGTGAAGAATTTGTTTAAACACCAGAACTAACAGGTGCAATATGATCTAAAACAATCCTGTGACCTGAATTTCAATGGTTTTGCTAGGAGAGACTGGGACAAAAATACATCATCTTGTCAGTTGAAGTCAACTAAAAGCTTTTCTGTCATTTCCCCATCATGCTGAATTTTCACTTAGTTGCAAAGGAAAGAGATATAATTTACTTTCTTGGTGTGTTAAAGGAGTAAAGGTTAGGTTCAAAGCAGGCAGCTAATCACACCATGTTCAGGTAAGTAGAGAAATATTAGTAGATGTTTTCTTTATCTAGCCCTGCCCTCAGTGTAGCATCACAACTTCTATTTTATGGTCCAGTGATGTGCTTTGAGAAAACACATCGTGTTTTCCTTCAGGCTAAATTGTGTGTTTATGTTTTGGGTATTTTCTAAATGCTTACATTAGTGCCCCTGCTAACTTCTGTGAGCTAGTGCTACAACACAGGAAAACAAGTCCAGAAGCTGAGATTTTAGATGTGAGGGCTTTTTCAACAGCCTCTCAGTATCTTTTGTGTGCAGTTAATACTCACTGTTACTAAACAGTGATTCCCCAAGGTGATTATTTGAGAGATTCTCCTGCAAAGCAGTGGCTCTTATTATTTCAGTTAAATGATGGATTCTTCTTGCTGTCAGCAATCATCATGGTGCAGCTGAGCTGTTCAGATTTTATTCAGAGAAGGTGGAACAGGCTCATAAGTGAGGTCTAAACCAGGTTTCACCCAACATCAGGCTGTTAAATGAAGCTTAGTGGCTTTGGGCTTTTTTATAGCCAATAGACAACTCTCTTAGACTGCTCTAGAGGAAGTGTTGAACCTCCAGCTGCAAGTGAGTCCATGACTCTGATTAGGACAAACACAGATATGTCTGCAAACCTGATAATGAAAAATTTGTTCTAAAATTAATGTGGTTACTGGTGCTTAAGAAATAGATCTTCCTTTGATCACTGCTGAAATCAGTGGAGGCCAAATCTAGTTTCAAAGTATGTTAAGAGGTTGGAATGGACCTTACAGATTATCTAGTCCCAACCCCCTGCCCTGGGCAGGGACACCTCCCACCAGAGCAGGTTGCTCAAGGCTCATCCAACCTGGCTGTGAACACTGCCAGGGTTGGGGCAGCCACAGCCTCCCTGGGCAATCTGGGCCAGTGTTGTTGGTGAATACTGCCATTAATACTGTGCATTATTTTCTATGCATTTGTCTGTGGTAAGGTTAGCTAGCACACATGATAGAGCTCCTAAAAAAAATAAAAAGTCATCATAAACTCAAACTAGTTCTTTGTGAGATAAATTTCCCTGAAGTCTAAAAGTGGGTCAGCCAAATTGTTCCATGTCAAGAAATCTTAATATCAATTATTCAAACTGATACTCAAGCTCCAATCCAGACTTTCACTCCTTCCTGCTACAGAGGAAATACAGATAGGGGATGGATAGTTGTCAGGGTCAATCATGGCTTGAATCACTTCTAATTACCCATGAGGGTTTTGGCTTTTTTGTTTTGTTGCTTTTTTTAATTCCTGATAACATCCAATGAAGGACATGAAAGGGCTTGAGGGATGAAAGTAACTCTCATCTTTCCATTCCACAAGGCAGGAGCTGTTTTCTCACTCTGTCTTTGTTCAGTGCTTGTTACACCAAAGAGCAATGATGCTACCAAAGCAGGTTCCCATCTCAGTCCCTGAGATACACTTGACAGGGCATAGACAATTTATTCTGGATACAGCCAGGAGCATAGCAGAAATGGAATGCCTCAATTCTTTTGTTCGTTCCAGTTTTTGTGACCCATGAGACTGCAATGTGGAAGAAGTTCTGGCTTTCCTTCTAGATTTCAGTGACCACACTTCACTCACCAAGTAGTTATTTGTCATGGATGCTTTATGACCCATATGCACTAACTTATTTCTGCAATAGTCCTTTATTTCTAAATTAATGAGGGAAGCCATGGAGTATGGAAAGAGCTGTATGCTGTGCACTATAAACCTTGAGCCTGGGGCTGGGAAAGAGAGGTTTCTTCTGTCTAGTCCAAATTAATCTCAACTAGTTGCTTCACAATTTAGCAAGTCAGGAAATTCATTACCTGTGAATGAAGGAGAAGATTGATTTGTCAGGATGTGACAATGAACTCCAGAGGTCACTTACTTTATTTGTCAGTTCCATGGGCAGGGTTTTAAATGTAAGGTTAAATTGAATTGTTACATCTAGCATTGCAAATTACCTGTGAAACACAATGAAATGTGGCTTTGTGCACAAAGATATATTAGGAATGTTAGTGACCCATGAAAGAGATGTCTTGGCTGGGGTCACATCCCCTGGGTGGGTTTCCATGGAGAGCTGCTCATTACATGGGTGAAGGAGAGCAGTGACAGTGATTAGCCACCAGCATTATTAAACAAAGTCCTGCTGTGAAGGGAAGACTGAGACAATGTGGTATCAGCATGGGGTGTGTGACTGAGAAACAGGTTTCTTCCCTGGGATCCTGGTTGGGCATTCAGGAAGGTATCCCTCATCCCAGGGGAAGCTTCTATCATTTCTCAACATGCAATAGTAATTAGAGACCCACTCTGCCTTGATAAAAGCAGGAAGGACTGTGGTGACATTTCTCCCTGCCCCTGGCCTTGATTGAAGGAATTCATTAATTTAAGTCACTTTTGGAGAAGACCTTTAATTTTTCACCTTCATACCTCCTAGCAGAAAAATGTCTCTAAACTATTTAATTGATGTCTTTGGGATCTTCTCCTCTGTGTATGCTCCAAGACAAGAACATCTGGAAAGCTGCAGACAATAACACTAATAAATTACCCTGCAAACTTTTTCCAGCCCTCAAACCATGGAGTCTGAATTTGGGTTGCTCGTTTGCAAATGAATCTCTCTCTCCTTGGTGAGATAGATGTACTGTAATGACTCCCTGGCTCCTAGCCACAGGCCATTTAGGATATGGTTAACCTGACCTCTTTCTTTGTCTCTAGCTGTTGGCCAAAATTAAAATCAGAGCGGTGTGTAAAGTGCCATAGTGATATACAATGTGACTGCAGCAAGAAATCAGACCCTGAACTTGTAAATTGTTTAGCAAAGTTTGAAATGGAGAGAAAATATAAAACCAGGAATCAAGGCAGTACAGAATGGACTACCTGTCTGAGTACCTCTGCACTAGGAATGTGGCAGTTTTCTTTGGAACCAGTATAACTTTCTAGAAGTAACCTAAAATGCATATGTTCTTCTCATGTGAAAAAATGAGAAAAATAAGCAGCAAAGCTTTCCATCACAAATAATGTGACAGCAAATCCTTCAGGGACTTCACTAAAAAGAGTTTATTATATTCAGCAGAATGAAGACAAACATGTGAGATTAGCTATGTTTATTCTGAGTATAACTTGAAGATCTTAAAGATAATGAAGATTCATTACAGCACATTTTATTTCTGAAACAGCCAAATTCATCACCATTGTGTGACCTTTATATCCCTAAACGTGTCAGATTTTTTATCCCCAAATTGTCCATAGTGTTGCTTTTGGTTTTCCATCTGGGGACTCTGTAGTTTCTGGGTGTCAAGACACTGTACACCTTCTCTAATGTTCTTTCTTGAAGTGTAGTGTGGAGTGTAAAGGTGATGTACAGCTTATTCCTTGTTAAAAAGTCAAAACCCTGCTCCAGTTTACCCATGTCTCAAAGGGTTTTGGAGTAGGACTTCAAGCAATCTGCCACTTGTGGTGGGACACATTGGTGTTTTTGAGTAATGTTCTGAAGACACAAAGCAGTGTAAGGCCAAGGTTCAAGCAGCAACAGTCCTCAAAACCAGAGCTTCAAGTTCTTAAACAACCAGGGACTAGGAGCCTTGAAAGGAGCTAAGTTCATTTGTTGTGCCTCATTACAGCTAAGTAAATCAGTTCTTTTTAATCCTGCATTGAAAGGCTCAAAACAATGTTCAGGGCATTCAGAAAATGCCCTTGCACATATTGAAACAAACAATTCCACTGCAATTCAACAGCGACTTTGCCATCCTTAGGTGACCATCCAATTTGCTACTAATTTATTCTAGGAAGTTATGGACCACTCTGACCTTTCTGCAGAGCTTAGCTACAATAACCTTGGATATGTATTATTATCCTGCATCTATATTACTGTACCTTGTTAAAAATTAAATTAATCCATATTTATGCAGGACAGAAAACACTGCATTGACTTGTTAACTATATAGGTTAATCCCATTTTACCTCCTGTTAAAGAGGGAAATATATTGCCAATACATAAGCAAATACCTAGTTGCATAAGCAAATAAGTATTAAAAGTGGGAATATTTATCAGCTAACATTAATCACAATATAGTGGTTGGATTTCCTAGAAATAAGTATTTGCTTCCCCAGCTCAGTTTAATATTTGATATTCTACTCAGGAAATTCTTATAAAAATATTTTTTATTAGCACAGCTCCATTTATAAGGATCCACTGTTTGTAATTTATGCATCCCCAATTTATTTTTGACTCGTGTATTAAATTTCATAGAACGTAGCATGTTCCATTGCTCCAGTTAACCCTCCCAGGTAACATCAATACTTTCCACCTCACCATCAGAACAGAGTGTTCTAAAGAGAACATTGCTTCATAAAACCAAAATTAATTGTTCAAAGACATTTACATGGCAGCAGATTTTGTAGCTTTCTTATAGAAGTTCTAGTATTCAGTGAGAGCTTTAATGATGCTATGAAAATAGATCCTTCCCATGCCTCTGGAGAAGGAAGAGTTTGCAAAACTGGAGACTCTGAAGGAGACAGGGCTGAGGAGCAGCACTGCCCTGACTCCCAGTGCTCTGCAGGGCAAACTGGCTGCAGAGATCCAGAGCTTGGGAGGATTCTGCCTCTTGATCAGCAAAGAGCAGCAGATGGGTTTTGGCAGGAGCTTGACATTTTGGCTTCCTGCATGGTACTTCTGTACCTCTTGAGTTTTTACCAACAGTTAATGTATGAATGGCTTTTATTTGCTCGATGTTAATTTGTCCTGAATTATCCAATACAAATTATGTACTTAATTTTAAATCCACCGAGGGATAAGGCTGGAAACACCCAAGAAAGGCTATGGATCAATTACTTGGAAAGTTGGCTAAACAACTTACATTTAGCTTTACTAATGAATTTTAATGACCAATGGCATAGCAATCACCGTAACAGTGCAGCCCTTGCCTTCCAGAGCAGCTCAAGCAGGAGCTTAGCTGCAGTTATGTGCTGGCAGGAATATCTTTCAAAAATCTTTCCCACCAAGGATAGCACACACTGGGCACACCACACACAGTGACACCTACCTCAGAGTTGTGGGAGATAAGACTTACATGGCCACAGGCTTACAAGGGGATCAGAATGGATATTTAACCTGTCTCAAGGTCCTGCAGTCTGATATTACACTGAAGGTGAAGCACCTTTAAAGTAAAAATCAAGCTTGGACCAAGAATTGGTGGTAGAAAGTCTGAGACAGAAATAATTGAACTGGAAATAAGGTACCACTTTCCTAAGTGAAGAGGTGTATTCTATTCTTTTTCAATTGTTAATTATTAGTAGTAACATCATCACTATTTGAAGATCATACATCAGGTCTGTGTGTCTTTCTAAAGTGTGGGGTCTGATGAAATCTCAGGCTGGTGGGAAATCAGGCTAAAGAAAAATCATACATTTTCTCCTTTAAAATCCATTAGCCTACGTAAGTCAATGGTTAAACTTTCAACTAGGAAACAACCTCTGGCCTTAGAACTTGGACGTTGTCTTCCTCACCCAACAATCTTTTTGTTTTGACTGACAAATATATGTTTAATTTTCTAAATATCTATTACCAGAGCTACTGGGAAGAACTACTCACTGCACTGAAGAATTAACATGCTAAGAAACTTTTTCCCATAATTTTCTGTGAGCCTATCTCCAAATTGTGGAGCAAAACTGAACCAAATGACTAAATTTATATTAATTTAGACTTGATACTACTAAAAATACCTCAGCACCTGGGATCATTATGGTTCTTATTACAATTTTCTTACCAAGTGAAGCCTATAAATTCTTAAAACCCTCAAATTATGAATTTCTGTCATATTTGGTAGGGATGTATCCTAAGCCCCTGACAGGATTCCTACTCACCCCATTCTAGTATCACACCATGCTCTGGGAAATGATGCTATATCTCCCACAGGGACAGTTGTTATCAGCACTTCCTGTGCTGATATGGATATTTTTGCAGGTTTTTTTTATATTTCAAAGAAGATTTTAATGCACACATACCAGACACCTAAAGACTTACATATTCTGTGATGTATTTATATTCCTGCTTATACTTTCAATCATATTTATGCCTTGGGTTGTTGGAGAATTAGGCAAAACCTTCACATAAATAGAACTCGAGAGCTAGCAGTGATGGATGTGGATAGATTTAAGCTTAGACCTTCAGCCTGGTTACATAGACAATATCCTACACAGCAATTTTCTGTGCTGTTTTCATTCTGAGACTATGCTGTTAGGAACATAACAAGTCTTAATGTTCTGGGTAAATGATGAATAACATTTGTTTAAAACAACAGCTTCAGCCATACATGAGAAACTTGGAGGAAGCCTCGTTTCACATAGGTACAGTTCAGCTGTGTTTGACAGGGTAACAAAAAACATTTTCACTGTGGCATGTGTCCTCATCCCATCAGCTTATTAGCAGTCACTGACTGAATGCAGTGTGCATGTCATCACTGATTGCTGTTTCCCAGCAAGGATCCTACCAGGAGATGTCAGCCATCCTTCATCTGGGTTAGGGCTCAATCTTTTAAGAGTGTACAGCTCACTTTCTCTTCCTTGGCAGGCAAAGTATAGCAATAGCTTTCATAAAACCCAACATTCATGAAACACAAAGTTGGTGCCTGTAAGTCTTTGCTAATATCACCTTGTTTGTACTGTTCTGGGGTTTTTGTATTAGTGACATTGCAGTTGGGTAATGAATTCCATTTGTTTTGGCTATGATTCCTGAAGTGTAGCTGTTCCTGCTTCCTAAAGTGTGAGTCTCTCAGACTTAGTTTAAAAACCCCATTTAGCATCTTCTATACTCACCCTGGGGACCTCACCTAATACATTGTATGTATGTTAGGAGAAGAAACTTCTTGTAGTCACAAGACAGGTTTGGATAACCTAATTTACGATGTTTGAATCATCCTGTGCCAGTCCTGTGTTGCAGTGTTGGAGCTGTGACCCCCAAACCAAATTGTGCTTTACATGTTTAAAAGGGACTTTTTATAATGGCATGGAGTGACAGGACAAGGGGAATGGCTTTAAACTGAAAGCCGCCAGATTTAGATCAGATATTAGGAAGAAATTCTTCCCTGTGAATTTCTACTCTGGGGTTGCCCAGAGAAGCTGTGGCCCCCCCATCCCTGCCTTTAAGACATCCACTTCAAGGCCGGATGGGATGGGGCTTTGAGCAACGTGGTCTAATGGAAGGTGTCCCTGCCCATGGCAGTGGTTGGAACTAGATGAGCTTTAAATTCCAACCCAAACCATTCTATCATTTTATGCTCACTGTCAGCTCTTGCTGCTCCAAGCGTCAGTTCTGTAAAAGCCTTCCCAGCCCAGTCAGTGCCCAGAGGACAGTGCTGCTGGCTCAGCCCATGTCTCCTGCAGGGCTCCCCCTCCTCAGATCTGCTGGGAGAGCTGTGCTGCTGAGGGATTTCCCTGACAACTGGCTGAATTAGAGGTGACAGTTGCATATGTTGTTGCTGTGTATATAGGTCAGCAAGAGCAAACTACTTGCAGACTCCCAGCTTATCACTGGAGCACCAAGGCTGGTATCAGCTATGATAAGTTGCTGCAGTGCTGTTTCAGGAGCATTTTTGACAACTGTCAAGAAAATTTTCCATTGCTGCTGAAGCTTAACAGCTCAGGCCTTTTCCAAAGATGGTCTTTGCAACTTTACATTATTGGCATATTTGTCTCTTCCCTGTTGTTAGGCTACATGCCATGCTGCTTTCTGGGGTGTCCAGGGTGGCAAACACAGCTCAAAAATAGCTACTCAGAATTTGATTTTTTTCTTTATTTTTTTTAGGATGCCATACATAACTTCAGTGATACTTGGCATTTAGATATTTTCACACTCAGAATTTTTGCACTTGTAGACAGAAGGATGTGCTCCTCTGCTCCTGATCACAGGTGCAGCTGGGTCTATAGGTAGAGGATTATGTCCTCTGTCCTTACCATCAGGTAACACACCACAGCAGGAGAGGTGAGAGGTATATGGTTCATGGACCATACTGATCCCTTCACTCTGATCTCTGCCTGCTCTTGGAATCTATCCTTACTCTCTGCAGGGGATGTTTTATTCCCCTGCTTTCCTAATGAATTCACCCTTTTCATCCACATGGCAGCCAGCATATTTCACTGAACATCTCCCTCAATATCCATTTAGGTGCCATCTTTTAGTGAGATCTCACTCCCCATGTTCCAGCTTTTTGCTTTCTATGGCCTGAGGCATCTGGCCCCATCCTGGTACATGCCTCAGCATCCAACAGCATCACACAGACAGGACACTGCTATTCTCCAACTGATCATCACTTGTATGAGCAGTTTGCTGCTTTTCATCAAATATGTCATGTTCATTACAGAACAGTGTGTCTATTTTATTGTTTTCCTCAAAAATAAGTGCTCCCAACCCCGATCTTGCTTTCTACAGTTCAGCTCTGCTGCTTTTCAGCACACTACAGCAGATGCTTTTTGCCTTGCAGCTTTGCAAAAGCTGGTGGAAGAAGTTAGTGTTGTCATTAACCCTTCTGATAGCCAACTGTGCAGCAGTTTTTCTGTTTCAGGGATTTGTGCTTTGCCTGACTTCTTGTCAAATTCTTTGATTTCCACACTTAGAGTGCTGTCAATTGCTGACATTTTTTGTTTGCTTTTCCTTCTGCTGTTATTAATGACATTTCCTCTATGTGCCTGTTCAGCTTAGACCTCTTCACTGAGTAATTTTGATTTTTCTATTGCATCTATAGTCCCCAGTCTGCAGAGACTGACTGGTTCCCTTTTCCTTGCAGGTGCTAATTGCCTTGTCAGGGGCAATTGCATTTCTATGTTGGCTTTTGTCATTTCTCATCGTAGTAAGGTCCCAGAAAGGACTTTGTTATGCAATGTTCTAAGGTTTCCTCCATTCAGGTTAATTGTCAAAGCTGAAGAAAAAAACAGTGTTTTTTCAGTTCCATTTAAAGGACATATTTTGTATGCCTCATGTGAGTGCATGGCTCTTCAAACTCCTGAACAGAATTTCATTATTTAAATTCCTCTTCCTGAGTTCACTGAGTAATGTTAAAACAGCAAGTGGCTCAGAAAGATATTGTCAGAAACAAGTTGTCTTTCGGCTGGATTTGTTAGCAACTGTAGCTCTAACAGTGCAGGGGACTTGCACTCTTAACTCAGTGCTGAGACACTGGCACAGGTTGCCCAGAGAAGCTGCGACTGCCCCATCCCTGGAAGAGTTCAGGGTCAGGCTTGGAGCAACCTGATCTAGTGGCAGATGTCCCTGCCCATGGCAGGGCATTGAAACTAGATGATCTTTAAGGTCCCTTCCAACCCAAACCATCCCATCATTCTATTTACATCCTCTTTTCTTCCATTCTCCCAAGGCTTTCGCTACTGTCCTGCTGCTTCTATTACCTTCTACTCACAGTGTTTTTTGTTAATGCACTTTGCTTCTGCTATCTGTTAACTGGGAACCACCAAAGGACACAGAGAAGTTTCCATGCTACAAACCTGAATTCCAGCTGCCAGGCTGGGATGAGGTGAATAAGATGTTTTGCACAAGGCACTTGCCATTTCTAACTCCCTTGCTTGTCAAGGTGATTCTTCAGAGCAACCAGGATTTTTACCCTGAGGATTGACTGACTTATCTCATTATAAATAGAAAGACAAAGGTTTAGATGAATCCCTACAAAACAATCCTTATGTGGTCACCATCCCTCAGGGAACTCTACTGTAAGGAGAGATAATTTGATCCTTTGTTAGAGTCCTATTTCTTCCTGATTAATACCAACTTGAGGTGGCTAATTATCTCAGAAGATATATTTACTGCAGCAATAGTGCACCTGACCTTTCTGACTGCTTCCAGCGGCAAAAACATGTTTGTATTACCTGATGGTTGAGTGAAGTTTAATAGATATTATTACTGTGCCAGTCAATAAAGAAATGAGCAGAAAAGGCTTACTGCAAATCGTGCGTTTGAGGAGAGTCAACTCATTAATCTAATTATCTACAAGCTCTCTTATTGACTGTGGTTGTTGAAGCATCAACTCAAACAGAAGAATTGCACAAGCTGAGCTGACAAATCACCTCCACTGTGGCAGTGCAGCCCTGCTGCAAATTCCCATTCCCACTGCTAGCCAGCACTGAGCAAAGATGTGCTGCTCTGTATATGAGAACAGCACCTCACGGCAATGTGTCTCTGGTAAGTGGGTAGAGAAAGTTTTCTACCCCAAATTAAAGTTAGCTTGGTTTAACAATCTGTATGCAAAATGTTTGCTGATATTGTTTGCCTAATACAATCAGCTGTGATCCCACATTGACTCTCAAGCACTGTGTGTGTGGCTTTAGCTCACTGAAATATAAAGTGTTAGGTAAGAAAGCGAATGCATGGGATTTATTCTGCTTCATCGTGATAAAACCTGTATGGGGAAATGTTAAGGCCTATAAGCACATCCTACTGCCTTTTAAACTATGAAATTTTCAGTTTATCAGGCTCCCTCCAGAGTTTGTGTTGTCCTCAGAGGTGTAACAGCACTTCTCAGGGTAGAGAAGTGACCTTGATGTAAATGAAGCCTAGAGAAGTTCCTTAGGACAAACAGATACCAACCAACATTTTATTTCGATCAGTTCAAGCCCTGAGGCTGCTTTGAACTTGAATAAAATACATGGCAATTTTGGTTCTAGGTCCTGGCATAGCTGAGGAAGAGTGAGAGAACAAACCCCACTGGGAGGTGTGTTGGGTTCAGGGGCAGATGGGCTGATCATTCAGCATTTGGTAGGTTCCTTTACAGCAAGTTTTGCTGATGTTTTTGGAGCCAAGAGGGCTCAATAAAGAGTTGCCACAGAACAGAGCAATAAAGCAATAACCACTGTAAAAATATGGGCTTTCAGCCTTAGGATTTAAAAATAACCCCAAGAAGGTTGAAAGTTTTTCTTCTCTAGAAGAAAGAACACACAAAAGGTTATTAGCTCAATGGGGACTTTATAAAGGAGCTAAACACTGATGAACATGAAATTAGAATTTTATATAAATGCACTGGACAATTAGTTTTATGGCTTAATTAGAAGAAAACTTTTCCCCTTGCCAATAATGCTAATTATAAAGATCTTGCTACTTTAATAAATACACTTCATAAGGAGAAATTGGTCTTAAGGAATACTGAATTATTATCATAAAATGAGGAAACAGTTGTATTGGGAGAATGGTCTTAGGGACAGCCTTAAACCATTACAACATGGGTCAGAGAAGAGATATCAAAGGAGCCATGATGGTTTGTCCAGCAAGTCCAAGAATACCTCAAGGTAATGTGCTTAGCCCAAGATAAACACAGACATGTTTAATAATCTGCAAGAACATATTTAAAGGCAGAAAAGGGAATTGACAAAGTGCTTCCAGCCAGTTTCATAAGGGAGCTTTAAAAATGCACCTGGAGTTCTTGTGAGTAAATCGTTCAGGCCCTTGGAAACCTCTGCCTACATGTTCTAAATAGATAATTTTACTTTCATGACACACTTGTGTTTGAATAGAGTTGAATCCTCCTCAGCTCTGCTGGACTTGCAGATAGGGACTCCAGTACAAAACAAACAGATGAACCTTCAGCTTTCAGGCCATTGAATATTCAAACTTAATAGTTTCAAACCTCTAATTTCTTACAGGTTTTAAAAGCTCTGTATTATATATTAAACTTTGTCCGTCCTGCTAATAGAACAAAGATTGAATTTTTTCCTTTGTGAAATTTTACAGTCTGAGAGATATTCAAATTAGGAATATTTTCTAATATTTTATTTGAACTTCACTATTTAAAAAAGTAACTTCTGCAGGTTTTAGTCTCCCATAGTCTCATTCCTTCAGATCTCAGTTCTCATCTTTGGCTGTCTTGCATATACACAAATTAGAAACCATTCTGTTCTCTCATCATTACCTAAATAGGTACAATTCTTGTATAGTAAAATGTAACAATTTTTTTGTAAGCCTTCACCTAAGAATCATTTATTTCATTCATGTCATCAATTGTGTGCTGTGAGTTACTGTGGGTGGATGTAAACAGCTTCAAACAGCCTCTATACTTATCTCCATGGCCTTATCCTGATAACCTGTTGTACAGAGCTATCACTACACTTTAATAAGGATCTGACAGATGTGGCTCAAAGCTTTGCACCTACATGTCTATTTTGACAGAAGTGTTGAGGAACTGCCAAATTGTGAACTCCTGAAGTTGACAGGAAATTTGGAATGGCTCAGAATATCTGGGTGGACTTTGGATTTGTGTTGCAAATGCAGATTTGATCTTCACTTGTGCTGAAAGACTGAACCAACCTTTCCTTCTGTCACCTTAAAATCAGCTCTAGCTTTGTGTCAGGTAATTTGATTCAAAATTTAATGAGATGGGCAAAAGACTGCTTGCAAAACTAAGCTTGGTGGCGTGAGTAGTGTATTCACAAGCACGTTTGGAATGAAACAAGATCTTGTGAATTTACTCAACTACTTCAGCAGGCCCAGAAATGGGAGTGTCATTGTGATTTTTCCAACCTGCAGAGGCTTTGCTGCTTCTGTGTAAGGGGAAGGTGAGAGGAACTTGCAGAATGTTAATCCAGCCACCACTGCTGTCTCCAGAATCACTCAATGATGCTTGTGAGTCTCTTCCAACTCAGGATATTCTTCATTCTATGGCTCTGTAGGTAGGGAGAGGTGCTGTGGTCCTTGCTCTAATTCATATGCTCTCTCCAGGTACTAAGTGTAGTCTTTGAAAGCACAAAGTTGGAGTTTTGTGAATGAATTCCAAGCCCTGCCTGGTTGCCAGCTGTATGGATTTTATTTGCCCACAGGCAGGGCTACCTTGTCTGTCTGTCTGCCCACACACCCTTCTGATTTACTCTCCTGTGACAGTCCAGCTATGTGAGTGGCTTTTCACTCGTTACATTGGTTTTGCACAGCATTTCACTTTGCTTGGCTTCAGCAGCTAATTAAATTGATGGATTTCCTTTTGATATTAGCAGAGTATTCCTGGGTTTGGATACTTTCTGTTTCTACAGAGGTTACCTCAAATCTCCCTGCAGTGCATGCCAGGCAAATAGATTTTGATCAGAATGGGTTTGGAACAAAACAGATTTTCCCACCAAAATGTCTCATTTTTCATTAGAATACTCACAAAGGTTTATAGATGAGAAGCTATAAAGTACAAAAAATGAACATGTTTTCAATTATAAGTTATTCTGTGCTCTTGTTGCTGAATGCTGCATGCATTTAAAAAAAAGGTAAAAGTTTCTTGGCATATTCTGTGCTCAAGTGACAAACATTCCTAAACTTATATTAAATATAGGTGATTCTTCTGATCTACAGAGTTAAATGCTGAAAGTTAAAGCTTACATGAGCTGATGAGAGAGGGAATTGCTGCTTTGATTTAACAGATACTGATTAGCCTAAAAATATTCACTTAGGATAAAACTAAAAGTAAATGGGAGGAAAATTGGGTAATCAGGATCTCGTAATTCTGCAGGATGTGCATGGGCAGAATAACAAGTTTGGTACTTTCTGCAGGTACATAGAAAAATTGACACTGAGGTTACGTAGTGAACAGTTATTAACTAATAATAATAAGGTGTAATAGTGTGTTTGGCCTGTACAGTACAGAAAATGGAGACACAATCCACTGCCAAAATACATGATTTTTATGAAATCATTATTTGAAGGGTCTGATTTCCCTTCTATGTTTCTGTGCTTTTCAAAAAATATTTTCTTTAGCTATTTCCTATCTCAACTAATAACTCCCAGAGTAGCTGGACACAAAGACATCAAATAGGCTATTAGAAAAGGCAAAAAGTATTTTACAAGTGAAAAGAGGAACATAAACGAATGGGAGGGGAAAGCTGCTTTACAGTCTAATCACTTAACCATGATACCAAGGACATGTAGATGAGAGAGAGGCATCAAAAAGTGTTCCTATAGGTATCAGTGCCCTCGAATAAAAACAGCACACTTCTACCTATTTTGTGAAAGTTGAATGTATTTGAATATGAAAACTCACTGCAATGGTTTATCACAAAAAATATACAATGAACTGACTTTGGTGTATAAAAACTAAGTGGAACTTTGGAATTATAAGTTAGGTCATGCCCAGAACACACAAAGGAAGACTGGAAACATGCTAGTGACAGTAGGATCCCAAAGTAGAGTGAAAAATTAATTCAATTCTTGGTAAAAGCCCCCAGAACACACAAAGGAAGACTGGAAACCTGCTAGTGACAGTGGGATCCCAAAATAGAGTGAAAAATTAATTCAAATCTTGGTAAAAGCCTACTCAGCACCCTAGATTACCCTCACAGCAGTTCCCTTCTCTTCAGCAGTGATCAACATGCATATTAAATACGAAGGCCATACTGCAGGTGATGGTTATAGTGGCCACAGGGTTGTGGTATCCCTTCTGCCCTCTGTTAACACACTGAAAAGCCAAACTTTGTGCTGGGTTACAGCAGATCTGTCACATCCTCAGCATGGAGGATGCAGAAAGTGTTGTTCCAACTTGGCCACCCACTTGCTCTGGCAGCCTTTGAAACCCTGGATAGGAAACTCTGCGTTTTGATCTCGTTGATTTGTATCTGGAAAACATTTGGCCTTTGTACTTGTCAGTTTTAATCATTTCTGCTTTATAGCATCTGATTCCATGGCAGCAGGGGTTTTAATCCATGCAAAGACAGCTGAGCAGCAAGGCAGCCTTGAGTGATTGCAAACTCTGTACTTGGCAAGTCAGCTGGTATTATACTTCTGTTTGGATAACTGGATAATGAGCCAAAGACCACAGGAAAACCTCTTTCATCCTACTTCAGTTTTTAAAAGAAGATCTGTAGAACTCTAGTTCAATTTCTCTACATCTTAGATATGTCCATGGATTTATGCATGACAATTGCTCCTTCAAAAAAAAAGGTTTGTGTCACTGTGCAAATTTGTTTTATATCAAGCCTTTCATGCATACTTCAACTCAGAATACCTGATAGAACTGAAGAATATCATTCAAGAGAAATAATAATTGCTTTCTTGTTGATGTTTTGTGCATGTACAAGAAAGAGATGACATTTAGATCTGTGGGTTTAAAAAAATAAAAAGGATAAAGACAGTTGAAGAAATTCTAGGGGATTCAAAGGAGAGCCCATCCTCACTGATGTAAGAAAATTCTTCTTCCAGTGGCAGAAGCTGCCTGGGCTAAAGGGCAGGTGAGTAGGCTGGGTGCTGGCCCTGGGATGGAGGGAGATGAAATCTCAGGGGTCAAGGGGCAAATTCCCAACATGGCTTGTAACAAGTGCACTTAAAAATAGTTTATTCTGATAAATAGTTTCTTCTGCTAGGAGTGCCCTTTCTAGCTGCAGAAATCTGGCTTCTGGTCACTAGTAAAATCCTAGCCACACTGATGCCTGGAAAAGTGTGAAAATTCAGTGGCATAATTCCAATTTATATCTCACATTTTTATTTGAAAGTAAACTTTTTTTTAAGCAAAGTAATCAAGTTAGCCTCAGTTATCTGCTCTTTTAGAATTCACTTTGAACTCTTAGAATCATAGAATCATAGAATCAACTAGGTTGGAAGATACCTCAAAGGTCATCAAGTCCAACCCTACCATGGTTACTAGACCATGGCACTAAGTGCCACATCCAGTCTCAGATTGAAAACCTCCAGGGATGGTGAATCCACCACCTCCCTGGGCAGCACATTCCAATGTCTGAGCACTCTCTCTCCGTAAAAAATGTCTTCCTAATATCCAACCTAACTCTCCCCTGGCAGAGCTTGAGTCTGTGCCCTCTTGTCCTGCTGCTGGTTGCCTGGGAGAAGAGACCAACCCCCACCTGACTCCAACCTCCTGTCAGGGAGTTGTAGAGGACAATAAGGTCACCCCTGAGCCTCCTCCATTTCTAAACAATTTCTTCTGGTGGAAAACGTAAGAGCTGGGTATTGTCATTGTATGTGAATGAAACTCTTTATTCAGGACTTAGGCACAATACATTGCCCAGTAGTGATACGATTTAGTGTTAACTCTCCTACTTTATTTCTGAACCATCAGTTATTGCCCCTCCCACACCCTGCATAAAGACAGGGAAAATCACACATTGAAGGATTAAAGCCAAATGAGCCAAATGATTCTTACTCACTGGCAACCCCACAGAGTTGGATTTATGGTAGCAATAGCAGAATATTTGCTTTCTGGACTAGTTATCCTTTACTCATAACAGTTTTTCTGAAAGATGGTGTTGAAACCCCAGAATATGGATGCAGAGGTAAAGGTACTGTGTGGGAGGCAGGGGCAATGCTTCAGAGGAAATGAAACAGAGGATGGAGAGAATGCAGAGGAACATCTGAAATCAGGCAGTCCTTCATTTTGAGACAGGGAAGGCATAGGAACAAAGAAAACTCACCCTGTATCGCAAGAGGTATTGGCAACAGTAATACACTTATATAGCAGGGAATGCCATGAAAAACACTGTTAAAATGATCCATGGCAATATAATGCTAAAGATCTGGACAGATTCTAGAGGGACTTGGGACACAGATGAAGAAGAAGCTGCAAACTATTAAACTGCTTATTAGAGGTATTAAAGCAGACAAAGACAGGCAAACTGGGGAGAGTTACGCTCAATGCCCAGTTCATTTAGGTAGGTGATGAGCTGGTCAAAGAACTGCTGCTAGAAGGGTTTTTTTAGGGTGGTTTTTTTTGGTGGGTCTTCTTTTGGTGATATTTTCTTTTACTATAGTGGTGTTTGGATTAACTCTTTTTGAGGGGAAGTTTTCTCTTTGTGGAAATCTGGACTTTTCATTCCATAAATGTTGAGATTCTGTTCAAAACTAGAGAGACAAGTGCTTTTAGTGGTTTCCCAGTGTCCATAAGAGCTGTTTGGTTGACTTGACTCCCTTTTTTCCCCTGTTCTGAGCTATATAATGGATTTATTTGTGTAGTTCACTCATCACCATAGGATCTGTCAGTCAGATGTACCCAGCAAGAACTTTCAGTAATGACCCCCTGAATTCTAGACTCTGGTCTGAAAGGTTTTGGGCCATCCAATTGCCCAAAAGTTTTGGAGTGTGCTGCACTGAATGCTATTTTAGGATCTCTTTAACCTTGAAGTGACTCTGCATTCCACTTCCCTGTCTGTAAATGTGTTCAGCCATTTCTCTATTTGGATTTTAAGATCTTCAAAGTGTTTCTTGCTTTTACCGAAGACAACACAGATGATCCTTCCTGTGTTTTAATACAATAATAAAAAAATCTTTCGTTGGCTGCCCTTGAGTGCCACAATTTTCCTGTCTGCTCTTAACCTATTTTGAGTAAAAAAGGATATGTGAAACCTTGCTGGGCTTACAGAGGACACTATTCTTTTTGTTTGTTATCTTAACATCTGAGGAATGCAAGAGGAAAAAAATTCTGAAAATGAAGGGGAAAAATGCATGAAAAGAATCTCAGCAAATTTGTTTTGTTTTTCCATTGCATTATCTCTAGGTAATGACATGACATTTCTTAGGGCCTCCCCTCCCCAGGGTTGACTAATAAAGCAGCTAATGATCTGCTGTATCTAAACAAAGTACAAATATTTGCAAAAGTCCTAATATGTCTTGGTAAACATTACATGACAAGCAGAATTGTTTTCTGACACAAAATTCATTTGCTTTTTCCTATTGTGACTCAATATATCAACCAAGGATGCTTTTATGCCTCCTTCGAACACTTTAAGAAAGGAAATAGAATTTTTTTCCCCCTTATTCCTCTAGAACTGTCTGCAAGGTTCTTTTCTATGAAACCATGACATGATTTTAATGTCTGGATGCTTTGACTCCTTGTGGAAAATGATGTAGTTGGAATAAGCTACATGAGAGGAGATTTTCAGGACCAAACTATTTTCTAATGCTGGTCTGGGACACAGAATCTGAGATTTCCAGGCTGCAACAAGTCATGGGAATTCATGAAACAGTTTCCCTCTCCTTTCCCTGTCACCTGAGGAGAGATGTAATTTGCTTCCCCTTTATCCCATCTGTTTGGCAAAGCAATCTGCAGCTGAAAGGAGTCTGGAGCCATTTGAGGTTGGTCTCTTCTCCCACATGACAAATGACAGAACGAACAGCCTCGAGTTACACCAGAGCAGGTTTAGATTGGATAGTAGTAAAAATTGATTCACTGAAAGGGTTGTCAAGCCCTGGAACAGGCTGCCCAGGGCAGTGGTGGAGTCACCATCCCTGGAGGGATTTCACAGAGGTACTTATTTCCTCTGCAGTGGCTCAGAATGCCTGATAAGTGATAGCAGCTGATAAAAGAGGTACAGTTTGTCAAACTGGTAAATAAACAGCACAAAAGAGCATTATATAGCCTTAATTATTGCTAGAACCTCACATCAGCTCAGCCACTGAGCTGAGTCAGAGACAAGTGCCAAAAGCCTAGAGATATCTATCCACATTTGGGAAAAGAGCTCCTATCACTGTTGTATTAGTATTACCCCCCATGGGTGACTACCCTCTAGGAAGATCTGCAGGACAATCCCCAATGCAAAACCCCTTCCACTGCCACATTGCACTCAGATAAATACTCCAGTTACTGCAGTTTAAAACCTCTCTCACCATCTGGGGCACATTAGCTGTGTAGGTGGGTAGTTTTGTAGCTTGTGATAAGTGACTCAGCTTTCATCTGCTTCTGGACAACTATCACAGCTCTAACTTCATTAAACTTCAGCTGGTTGCTTGTGCCCAAGACCTTCAAACAAATTAGGTGAACTAAATTCTTTGTGGGTGTCAGGAATCCAAAAAGAACAACACTTCTTACACAATAATGCACCCAGCTTGAAATCATAATGAAAAGTTTCTGACTTTGCTGACAGTAATACAGATCCTTTACTATACAGATACTTCTAAGCAAGTTTCTTTTATAGTTCCTTGGCAGTAATGGATTCTGCTTCATTTTACACACAGCCATGAACAATTACAAGACAGGGACACTGGTTTATGAGCACTTTCCAAATCATTAAAAATACATATATCGAGCTACCCAGTGCTATAAAACATGAGTCACCATCCAGCTCATGCAAATACTTCTGAAGGCTATAAAAAGTGCCTCTCTTTCCATATTTAATTAGTTTCTTTTGTGCTTAAGTGGCTATAACAATGAGAAGGCAGCAAGTACATATTTTTGTATGCAGGCAGAATGCAACATAGAGGATTAATAAGACAGAGCTCATTCCCTAATCAAAGAGCCTTTTACTCTGCATTACAGAAGCCTCTTTAAGCTCTCTGCATGCTTAGGCAAAACAAACTCACTCACAAGCCTCCATCATTAAAGGTGAAATGTAAATTAGGATGCAAAAGAAAACTTGAGCTGATTGTTGGAGGCCCAAGTGAAATTGTTTTCTGAATAAAAATTTTAAGGCTCCCTTGTTTTCCTCATTGTGTCACAGAAGAAGGAAAGATAAATCACTGCAATACTCACAGCAGAATATCTCAGTTGCAGATCCACAAACACAGATAGAAACATGAGAAGAATACACAATTAGCATCTGAGATAGCAGAAACCACTGAAAACAGTGATGGCACAATGCTGTGATGTATCACCTTTTGATTTTTTGAGTCCCACCTATTATTTCAAAGCTCAGGTGGATGTTAGACCCATTCCTGCACTTCAGTATTTTATTGAAAAAAATATTTCTAAGACAAGTAAAAACAGTGAAAAGCTGCTTAATAGTTTAATATATCATGTAATTATGAATGCACTGCCTATATTTAGCCAACCAAATTGTCTGGTGTGCATCTGAGAAAAGTTCTCTTGGAAGTGATGCAATATAGCTAGAAATAAACTCAGTCCAGTATTTTGTAAATGATAATGTTCCTCTAGGATGTCAGGGGACTTGGGACCAAGTGCATCAATTTTGGAAACTCTTTGGGTTGACTTGAATATGTAGTATTGTAAGAAACTAAAAACTTGGCCCAGAATAGCTGGGCTATGATCTCTGCTTGGCTGATGAATCAGTGTGTCTGACCTGGCATCTCTATGTATGCAGCTATGATACCATGCTATCTTTCACATGATATGTGTTTTAAACATTCAGGTCTTTGGATTATGCTAAGTAATGTCTGAATCCTTCTCCCTCCCTGCTGAAGACTGTGTTCCTCGGCCATATCTCCATGCACATCGTGGCCAGTTCTTAGGCGCTTGCAAAAAATTATTAATACCATAATAAGGTGATACATTCATTCCATCTGTTAATTTCCTGTTAGATTTGCTGAGAGGTGGAAAAAGTTGCAGGGAGTCAGTATTTTCTGTGGGTCAACCACTTGAGAAGAGTGTGTGACAGTTGATAGGTGACAATTTGCTTCTAGATTGCAGTGAGGTCCCTGTGTTGGTAAAAAGCCAGAAGAGCAGTTGGCTCCATTTCCAACCTCAGCTGGAACATCAGGAGCAGCAGAGACAAATCTGAAGAGCAATCACATAATGAGACTCTAGAAGACAGAAGAGTTTCATGCCAGTTGAGAATATTAGAATATCAGTCTGCTGGAAATACCACAGTGTTGGTTTTCTTTCCTAATTGCTTATTATAGAAGTATGGCCAAGTGGAGGTCTTTAAGAAAGAAAAACATCTGCACAAACGAATTTGGGGGAAAAAATTAAAAATTGTTGGATTATTTCCCTGAAAAGTGAGAAAAATATGGACTGACATCTCTACTTGTCCCTCTACAAACTTCATTTAACTTAATATTGACACAGGCAAAGGGCTGAAGTGTTTAAGATCAGAAAAAGTAATTAATTTGGATACAAATTTCTTCTATTTTGCTTGTTTTACTGATGCTAGTGAGAAGATCTGGACAAGATATTGATATCAGGGAAGCTGTTCTTTGCTATGCTTTTTTACAGAAAGCCACTTTTATGCAATGGTCAGGGAGGATGTTGCAGCAAATAAAACCTTGTCCTGGAAATCAGTGCCTAAGATAGGTATACACATCTTCCTAACTCTTTTTTTCTTATAAATTCTGCCTGGCCATTTAATTTCATTATGGACATTTTATTCAGTTCTAATTTTAACTTTCTTTTTTTTTTGAATGTTTCTGCGAGAAGCTCTTTAAAATATTTCTCTGGAGGTTCTTTCTCTTGTAACATCATTCCATTTTGTTCTTCATAGAAATTGGGTTATAACCTTCCTAATTAGATTTTGGTAACATTTTTCTCCCTTTTAATTTTTTTCATGAATATAAAATTTTGAAAGGTTAGACTTTTATACAAAACCCATTTTGGAAACATTCCCACTGGAGCCTTATACCACTTAATCGCTCAGTTCCTTATCTTTCAGGCTTCTTTCTCCTCCTTTCCTCCTCCCAAAGGTTGTAAAAATTTCCTATACATCCCACTGTTTAAAGAAATCAACCTAACCCCCCCAAAAAAATTCTAGGAATGTTTTATTCACTTATTTATTAATTAATTCATATGCATTTTTGAAAGACATACATGGAAAATTTAGGTCTGCTTGATACAAGTGTCTTGTCTTGTCTTGTGGAGATGAGCTCCAACTGAACAGACCAAACCAAGGCACAGGGCCAAATTATGGCTGCATTGACTATACCTCTCTACACAGTCTTCCCCACAGCTCTCCTTTCTTCTCAGCCACTTCTGTGAATTCTAGGAGAGAATAGACCATGTCAATGACAGAAATGACTTTGGTAAATTCTTGAAATAACATGTAACCTTCAAGTAAATAATGGGCAAATGATGCAACAGGTTTTATTTAACACATGGCACTTAATTTTTTTAAAGGAGTGTTGGTGTGGATGTACATGAGGAGTTGATTCCACTGTTCTGATTGTCTTCATTATCCCACCATTGTAAAAAGTTGTGTGAACTTTCCAGCGTCAATGGAACCAACTGGGTCTTAGGGATCTGAATGCAGCATATCTGGTACTTGATACAGCTTACCACTGAAAAGTTGTTGTGTTACAGGCAATCCTTTATCTCACTTTTGCTTTGAGCTGCTCCTTTCCTCTTCAGATTTCATCTCTGTATAGTTCAAGCAGTCACTGGCTTTGCTGATGAACAACCCTTGCAGCTCAGTTCTGCAAAACGTGGAAACAAATCCTCCAGTTTCAATGCAGCAATTTCAGATCTGTATCACAGAATCACAGAAATACTGAGGTTGGAATGAGCATCCAGAGGACATCTGCTCCAGTCCCCCTAACCCAGGACAGAGCCAGCTTTGAAGTTTGATCCGTTTTCAAGGTCAATCCAGTAGCTCAGGTCCTCCTCCAGCCAAGCTTTCAGTATTTCATAGGCTTGAGATTTCACCGACTCCCTGGGCTTTGTTCTATGCTAAACCACTGGCACTGTGAAGAATTTTACTCCAGTCTCTAAGCACTCCTTGCTTTAACAGGTGTCCATTGCCTCCAGCCTTCTAACAGCAATCTCTGAGAGCTGTCTGCCTCTGCTCCCCTACAAAAATTTCCTCTTGACTCCTATTGCTCCATTTCTTTTCAGGCTGCCATTTCCATCCCCCACAGACCTCGTTTAAGACACTCCTTGTTACCTTAGCAGCTGTGCTGGCAAGGATGATCTCACCCCACTTTGTCAGCTCTTCTGTTCTCTGTCTAGTTATTTACTATTAAATAGCCCTTTATGATTCCCTCCTCTTCCTAGGGAAAACTGGACATAATTTCCTCCATTAGGGAGGAGAGGAACAGATCAGTTCCTCACATTATTTTACATCAGGATCTGCATGAAGATCAAACACTGTTTTGCCATTGCTCTGATGACCTGGGACAAGCCTATGACCTAATTTCTCAGTTCATGAGGATGATTCCTCTTTCTCCATCCTACCACCTTGTGCCTACAATCACCTGTACAGGCACAGATTAGTTCAGGATTCTTATTGTGCAGAGTTTTCACAGGCAGAAGACAGTTTTCAGAAGTAGCAGACTTTTTTTCTAAAGCACCATAATTCCTCATGGATTGGTAGAGTAATAAAACATAATTAATCACAGGTCCTTATTAACAAAATATTTGTTATGAAAATTCAGAGACACTGCACATCTCTTTTAGCTGTTTGGTTTCCCTCATGTCTCTCCTCCTGTGTTTTAATAATCTGTGCTATTTTTATGTATCATGAGCAAGTAGTCTCTGACTAAAATAAACAAACCACTAGGACCTTGATTTGCCAAGCATTACTTAGAGTGTTTTTTTTGTTTAATTAAAAATACTGGAAAGATTCTAACTAAAAAGGCCAGGGAATATTAGCCAAAGGAAAAGCTATCTGAAAAAGTAATTGCTCATTTCATGTGAGCAGCTCAGGTTAAATATCTCAATGGAACAGCCACATTTTGAAATACTGAAATTCCAGCTAAACTACTGTTTCTAAAAGGTGGAAGTATTTTTTTTCAGTAATTGGATTCAGTAAGATCTAAATATAGAATGCAGGTTGCTTTGCCTGAGGTGCAATTACCACACCACATTTATTTATAAAATCTGTTATCTAAGCATGTTTTAAGCCAAAGATCTTCCCAGGTTTATTTTTTTCAGTGGTAAATTTAGTCTGTTGGCAATTAAAAGTCATACTTAGGGGAGAGTCTGAACATCCTGAAGCTGTACTTTCTAGAGTGGCAAGTAAGTAAAGTGGTTTTTACCTAGATCTACATTTCAAATCTTCTCCTAGAACTTTCCAGAATATTTAAGAAAATGTTTAATCATGTGTACAAGGATTTGGTGTCTGTGTATACTGTGCAGCAATTAATTAAATACAACCATCTCTGATGTCTAAGAAGTTGTTTAATGATGCATAAAGCACCTTGCTGTAGTTTAGGATGGAAAGTAAAGGAGACTGTCACTTCAGCTGAAACTTCAGGCAAAGACAGGTAGAAGAAATGTCATTATCTGAACAAAAACCAAAACAGCATTGACGTGGATATTTTTGCAAGGGAAGCTCTGTGATTCCAAAGGGTCTACCTTGTTCTGTTGTTTTTAACCTCATGGAAAACAAGAGCATCTCTTGCTCTTAGAGCCTCAAAATATCATATGGTGACATTGGTGCTGTTTGGCAGGGATTGAAATATATATTTAAAAAAAGATAAAATAATAAACCTGAAAAATAAAGGGGATGAACTGGCAACAACCAAAGCTATAAATCTGCATGTCTTGTGGATTCTGTGCCATATGTATCCTCATATCCTCAAAAACGCAAATTTTGGTAAGTGGTCCAGAGCAAGTTCCTAATACTTAGTCTTTTATGATTTTATTTCATGTCTCATGTTCATACACTGAATTACAGCCTATTACTTTTAAAAATGCCACGCATGAAAGTTAACAGAGAATAGTCTTCACTGCACCAACTGGTACTCCCATGGCCTCAGGGTTTGGCCTATATGGGCCTTTTATAGCAAGAAATGTGATTAGACCAAATAGCATTAAAAAATTTGTGAGACTCACCTGGAATACTGTGTGCAGTTCTGGTGCCCTCAATGTAAGAAGGACATGGAACTGTTGGAGCAAGTCCAGAGGAGGCCATGAAGTTGATAAGAGCACTGGAGCATCTCCCCTGTGAGGACAGGCTGAGGGAGTTGGAGCTGTTCAGCCTGGAGAAGAGAAGGTTGTGTTGAGACCTCAGAGCAACTTTTCAGTATCTGAAGGGGCTACAAGGAGCTGGAGAGGGACTCTGTGTTAGGAACTGCAGTGACAGAATAAGGGGGAACATTCAAATTGAAGGGGGGAAATTTAGGTTAGATATAGGCAGAAGTTTTCCCTGTGAGGGTGGTGAGACACTGTCCCAGGTTGCCCAGGGAGGCTGTGGCTGTCCCAGCCCTGGCAGTGTTCACAGCCAGGTTGGATGAGCCTTGAGCAACCTGATCTAGTTGAAGGTATCCCTGCCCGGGGCAGGGGCTTGGGACTGGATAATCTGTAA
Organism: Acanthisitta chloris; assembly: GCF_000695815.1. NCBI lineage: Eukaryota > Metazoa > Chordata > Aves > Passeriformes > Acanthisittidae > Acanthisitta > Acanthisitta chloris. The sequence continues at coordinate 57,426 of NW_008679715.1, read as the reverse complement.
GGTCCATTTCAACCCCTTAAAATTCTATGGTTAATATCAACACCTCATGCCCTCACCCTACTGACTCAGCACCTTCCTGCTTCCATGTGTCCATTACAGCCAAAAGTTTTGGTAGTATCCTGCAAGTCAACATAACACCCTGTGTGTAACACACTCCAGCTAAGGGTCAAACTGTCATTCCCCATGTGTTAAACCTCACAACAGATATCATAGTTGTTATATGCACATCTGACAGGCTTTAAAGGCCAAAGACACACAATTATTGAGTGGAAACAGAAAGTGGCACAAACACGATCTTACCTCATCCATGCACAGTGTTAACCTCTATTGAAAGCTGCCATGCAGCTGTATCTGTTGAACAAATTAGTGCTGAGGAACATTTGGTTTGGTGAAGTAAATGTGCAAAATATAAACTACAGAGAAGGTTATGCCCCTTGTAGATTCAGTTTGATAACTAATAGTATATTGAAATAGGATGAAAGAAGCAAAAGTTCAGTTGTAGGAAGTGACTGGAGGAATCCAGCTTTGCCATCTGAATCTCCTCTGATCCATTTGTACTACAGCTCCCCTTGGTAAATTCAGCAAACATTTCAGGATTGCTTCTCTTGGGATTAGGGGACTGACTTGGGGGCCTCTTTGCTTCTGCTTGTGCCTTCTCAAACAGATTTATAATACTATATATATTTAATGAAAAAGAATAATGGCACAGAAAGGAAACTACACAACCCCAGGTGAGTCAGTGTGAATGTGAACAGTTTCTTTGTTATTTTAAAGGTCTTTTCCGACCTAAATGATTCCATGATTCATCAGCATGACCTGTTAGCCTGGAACAACAGGTTAACACTACCATTCTGGCAGTGATAAAAGGTGCAGCCTTGTTTACTAGACACGAAGAGCAATGATTCATTTTACCCAGGTCTTCAAACAGATGCCAAAGAGTTTAGGTCACTAAAGGTGTATCTAGCAGTGATGTATGAAGCTGTGTATAAATACCAATTCCTTCAGCAAAAGGGCCTGCAGGGGAAGCTGAGGAGTAGGGGGAAACAGGAAAACAGGAGGAAATAATGCTAAAACACAACCAGCCTTAGGATGGTGACACCCTGGAGGAGCAGCTCCTCATCTTGGCAGGGATAGAGATCAAGGTCCCTGTGCACTTCTACCCCATGGGCTCTTCTGCACTGCTATCTAATGCTTCCTCCTGCAGCCTCTGCTCACTCAGCTCCCCTAAACCTGACAATCTATTGACCTAGAAAGAACTAGTCTGTGACTCAGTATGTATTTACTGTGTTAAAAAATAATTAGACCCTGTGGTTAATTTTTTTTTATTTTTCTTGCTCCTTGTCAGTGCCTTTTAAACAATTATCATATTAATAAATGATCAATGACATGTCAGAGACTAAAATTGTGTTTGAAGAAATGAGGGCAACATACTAATCAGAACTCCATTGCATTGGCACTGAAAAATTGTGACCAGATATAAGCCATGAACAGTTGACTTTTTCTGGTTCTGGTTTGCTTTAATTGGAAGTTTAAGAAACTGCTTGGGCCTTTAGATAGCTTTGCTCAGATTATTTACAGCTCTGCTTGGAGTGCCAGATTATTTCTTGTAATTTGTAAGAATCCAAAGCTACCCTAAGATTACAGGAAATTGGGATTTGGCCAGTCCATTTCAGCAGACAAATGATACTGTATGGAAAACTCTTGGATGGGGAACAGCACAAAAACTTGTGACAGCATACACAATACATATAAACTAGAAAAGTTCACATTCCTCACAGCTACTAATTTCCTCAAAGCATCCCCCAAAGAGTTACTCCCTTCTGTTAATACTGTGTTGTCCTTTGCCACTGACAATGGTCATGCACTATTATTTATATAACAAGGCATTTAAACACCATTATCATTAATTTAAAGCTCTCTGCAAATTGAAGTTTTTTTAAAATACACCTGAACAGCATCTATGGCTGAGGCTGCTGTTTTTCCAGTAGCAGTGACAGAAGCACTGCTGGCTGGGAAACTAGGTCTGGTATCAGGGTGAGTCTGATTTTCTATTGTTTGGATCCCTCTCTCAATCCTCTTTTTTTAAACTGTGTAATGGATCAGCAGGGAATTACACTTCTTACCTCCATTGCCTATTTCTCAGGCGTGGTGGTGAGGAAAAGTGACTTTTTAGACATGAGTATTCTGCATGAAAATCCCCCCCTGCCATGAGACACATGGAGAACAAAGGCCACCAACATCCTTGAGAAGCACTCCCCTAGCCAACATGCACAAGAATTTGGTGCCTGTGAGTGTGGCAGTTGTACACAGAGGGAAGCAGAAATGCCTGTTGTGATCTTAAAATGTATTTGGTGTCCTGTCTAACACATCTCTTAAAAACAGATAGAAGGGAACCTAAGGGGTCATCCAATTTACCTTTCTATCTTCTATCTAAACTGCCTGGCCATTTTTTGATTCATCTTCTCTGAGTGGCTTTTAACAATACAGAACCTGCCTTCATTTATTTTGTCCTTTTCATTTCCACCACTTGCCATCCTAGGTGATGCATTTTGTACTTCACCTTTGGCATACCAGGGAATTGAAAGCTGGAAGAGGTCCTTGAGGTTCCCTTGGCTGATCTCCTGCACATAATACATCACAAATTACAACACCAGTTTACAATGCAGCTGTGCAACAAATCTGGGCCAGAAAAAAACAAACCATAACTGATCCCTTTACAAACCTGAGGATCATATTCTTTTTTTGCAGCTGGATAATAACTTTTACAAAATGTATTCAAATGTAGCGCAGCCATCGCTTTTATTTTTCTTAATGCTTTCTTAAGTGCTCTTTAGAGCATTTAACCTTTCAAATATGCTAAAGTACTCTTGTAAGGAAAACATTCCTGGCCTGTATTCTTTAAGCACAGCAATATAACTGGTTTAAGTATGGTGTGTGAGCCTGCCCAGGAGAGCTGCTTGTACCTGCTCTGGTCACAAAGCAAGCAAATCTTTATAGGTGTTTTCAGGAAAAGTCCAGGGTAAGTACAGGCAAGCCCAGGTAAATCATTCCTGGTTAATCACAGTGTCTTCACCCCATTCCTTGCCTCTCTCCCTGCACACTTTCCTTGACATTTCAGTGTTTATCTTGATAGGGTGCAGTCTGTATTTCTAACTTGAACTTATTAAGCAGAAGTGCTTAACTGCAGCAATAATTTACAAGTAGACAGCAAGGCAGGGAGTGGTGGCAAGACTTTCCGAGCAAGTGCAGTATTAAACCAAGCAAAGGTTTCACCTAGAGAAAAATGTACCACAGCTGTGAGCTGATGCAGACTTGTATGGCATTTCAGGTCAACATCATCTTTTTTTCCCAGCAGTCACATGCAGTATGTCAACAGGACCAGGAGGTGATTCTGCACCTGGAATCTTTGCTGGTGAGGCCACACCTTGAATCCTGGGCTCAGTTCTGGGCCCCTCAGCTCAGGAGGGACATTGAGGTGCTGGAGCAGGTCCAGAGAAGAGCAACGAGGCTGGTGAAGGGACTGGAGCACAAGTGCCATGAGCAGAGGCTGAGGGAGCTGGGGGTGTTCAGCCTGGAGAAGAGGAGGCTCAGGGGAGACCTTCTCACCCTCTGCAACTCCCTGACAGGAGGTTGGAGTCAGGTGGGGGTTGGTCTCTTCTCCCAGGCAACCAGCAGTAGGACAAGAGGGCACAGACTCAAGCTCTGCCAGGGGAGGGTTAGGTTGGATATTAGGAAGAGATTTTTTCCAGAGAGAGTGCTCAGACATTGGAATGTGCTGCCCAGGGAGGTGGTGGATTCACCATCCCTGGAGGTTTTCAAGCTGAGACTGGATGCAACACTTAGTGCCATGGTCTAGTGACCACGGTAGGGTTGGACTCAATGTTCCTTGAGGTCTCCTCCAACCCATCTGATTCTATGATTTTATGATTTATCTTGGAGAACTTGGGTGTGTTCTTGGTGCCGATTTTCTTTTTTAGACCATATAGCATTATTCCCATTTCAAGCATATGGTTGCTTTTTTTGTACACAGGAAAAATACCACACACCTCATGTGCATCAATTAAGGGCAAATTTAAATAATGAATTAATATTACAGAAAAGTGAAATTTATTACAGTGTTTTAAGTGATAGTCAGACAGCCAAATGTGCAACTCAGAGTGTTATCAAATACATGTTAATACCTCAGTCACTCAGCTATTTTATATCACATGGTAAAAGTTCCACCTGCACTTTATCCCTGCAAAAAAACTACATGTTTATGCAAAGATAAGATTTCCTTTTTCCTGACTTGCAAAGCTTCAGTAAAAGTGTGAAATAAATTCTTGCTGCAGACTTTTTGATGAATAATAGGTAAAAAAAAGTTACCACCCTCCACAATACTGTTTGCAAGGAAGGTAATTAGGATAAAAAGCTACCAAATCCAAACCCAAGAGTTTATTTAAAGCTGAAGAAATCCAGCTTACAAGGAAATGCACAGAAATAGACTCTGCTTTTTCACACTTTATCGTTAAAATATCACTTTCAATATCTTTACATGGTGGTTATTACATGCTTTTAAAATTTCAGCAACTTCTATAATTTTTACAGCTGATGTTTTCCTCTAGATAGTTGATATGACATCAATGTGTCAGGCAGACTGGAATGATTGACAGCTGACACTCTGGAGCTCTAATTTGCCAAAAAATTGATGAGGAGTGTTTTTTGTTTGGAGGGAAATGAGCACCCATTTTTAGCCACTAGGTACTGAAACCCACTTGTTAATTGTAGGTTTTATAATGTTCCCTGTTATCCTATCAGACTGAGGATCCAGGAATTTGCTGGAAATCATGAACTTACAAGAGCTGAGCATCTCTTTTCTTCATATGTTTTAAATTGGTTGCACAATTCTCAGGTTTCCTTCTTGTTAGCAATGCCTGGAGGCTGTTTTTTAGCAAGATATGAAACTACTAGGGTTGAGGTTTATTGAAAAATAAATCAGGTACATTCATTTAACAAAATTAACTTTCAAATCTACTTGTAATGTATCCACCAAAATAAGGGTTGTGACCACAGCTGCTATATTCTTCCACGCTACATGACTTTATTGTGGCTCAGCCCTTGCATATGTCCAATGGTAACAGTGAGTTGGAGCTTCCCTGGGACAAGATGTGGGAGAAAGGGATTTTGAAAAGGTCTTACCTGACCACCAAGCCTGGGAGAAAAATGTTCCTCGTTTTATTGGAAGCAAAGAAGACTCTTTCTCACTCTCAAATTGAATTCTTTCAGAATGATTCTTTTGCTCCCAGTGCAAGGAATGAATTCTTTCTCTAGCTCTTTGCATGGCTGGGGGAGCACTAACACAGGACTAAACCAGCCACTGATGTGTTGTCACCTTCCCTCCCCTCAGCCAAGAATTTGTTACAAGGAACCTGAACTTCTCTTCTTCATCCCAGACCAAAGCAGGTACTGGATTTGCTACTCCTACAGGTAAACTACAAAATTGATGAGTTTAGTGAGAGGTTTTTGCTTAGCCCATAGCTAAGCAGTAGAAGACAATTTTGTAACTGGGTTGTCTGAGTTAGAATAGATTTATTAAAGATCTCTGAACACTCAAAGATTAATAGACTTTCCCGAAACTATAGCTTATGTGGAATAAAGGCATATCTTTACTCCAGTGTCTAAAGCTGGAATGAATAAAATAAAACACACTCATTTTCATGCAGATATTTGTTCACTGGTGAATCCCCTAAATTCCCTCTCTAACAAAACCCAATCACGTGGCTGTTTGCAGATACCAGCAAACAAAACAAGCTGCAAGAGGAGGTCAGGCCAGGATTTGGAATTTTACAACCCTATCATGCATAATTTTTCCTTAGTTGACTGAGGCAGCTGATTAACATTGAATAAACCCATTTCACGATTCGAAATGATACTCTGCTCACATTATCTCTTTATGCTGTTGGCCATGTCATGCTGTAATTGCTCACCCCACAATTAGATGTGGCTTTGTTTTCTCCTTCATGTTATCACCTCACTGCAGATGTAGCCTTACAGTGAGCTAGTCTAGGGTGCCCTCAGAGTTCTTGTTTCTGCTTAACATCTTGGGAAAATACAACCAAAAAAATCTGTCCCTGTAAAGCCCTCAAGGCTGACAGGCAAGCTGAGTATGAAATTTGCTACATCCTAGGAGTTGTGCTGCCTAGTGATGGATGAGGAATGTTGTCTGTCAGCTTTCCTTTGCAGCTGATTTCTTAAACATGATCCCTGTGCTGCAAGAAGGAGGAATGGAGGCTTTACCAAAGAAAAAGCAAAAGCCTTTTTTGTCTGGAAAATATGCTGCCATTCCTGTGTTTGTTCTAGTCTAACTGGGAAAACAATAAAAGCATCCCAATTTTGAAAGAACTGGGAAAAAAACATGTGCAGGAATCAAATCTGCTCTATGTTAGTAAGATTATTACTTTTCTTCCCATTGTGTGCTTTACCGAAGCACTTAAAAAAATAGTGTTCTCCTGAAAGTACAAATAAGTTTCACTGACAAGTGTAATAAAGCAATTTTCAGTAGATAATGCTACTCTTCTTCTGTTTGTGTTTAGAACAAAAACAGAACAGTATAATCTGACCCTTTTTTTACAGGCATTTCCATACCCTTAGTTATCTTTGTCTAAGTTTGGTATCAGCATTGACTGAAAACTTAATTTTAATGACAGCATTTGCAACCCATTGGGACAGTTGTTGAGAAGCTAAAAGTGGGAATGAGCTTCCAAGAGCCCATTTCACCTTCATATCAGTGAAACACCCCAGTGACCTATGGGCAGCCCTTGGCTGGAATGACCCACAGTCATAGAATCATAGAAAGGTTTGGGTTGGGAAGGACCTTAAAGATCATCTCCTTCCAGCCCTCCTGCCATGGGCAGAGATACCATCCACTAGAGCAGGTTGCTCAGCTCTGCAACCACCCTGATCAGATGGAGCCATGGCCTTACAGCAAGCTGCTGCTCCTAGATTTATGGCAAGTGTCTCTGGCTTCCTCACAAAATACAGCCTTTTTTTTTTTCTACCTGAAAATTTAGTGCCCAGTGCTTTTGCTTGCCAAGGTAGATTTCACATTGATTATAAAACCTTCAGCAAGGTAGAAAAAAAATATGTATAACATAATAGGGATAGGTTAGTAAAGTCCAGGAAATGCAACACCAGAAAATGTCTTTTGCATGAGAAATAAAAAGCAAACAGAAAATGGTGGTGTGCATTTTGACCTTAGGAAACCTCTGCATAAATGGCAAAAATGGAAGAGCTCCTCATTATATTCACAGTTTTCTATATCAAAGTGACTCCTTGGGCAAGGAGTGCTGTGTAATGATTAGATGAGAATTTTGTTTCTTCACCCTTATGCAAGAGGGTTTTCTGTTATTGGTGTTTGCTGTTATCATCGGTTTAAACACAGCTTAGTGAGGCTGCACTGTGCTTGGCTGAAGCACCTCATGGAACATCATTTTCCAGACCAAAGAATAGCATCAGGTCATTCTTCTCATCACTTTCCTATCTTCACTTCATGCCATCATTTATGCTACCCCTGCATGATACCTTTTCTGCCAGCATTGAAAACAAGTGGTATGTGACAGGTCCCCCCTTTTTTTGTCCCCATCATCGTGTGTGCATTATTTTTAGACCTCACTGGAGAGACTTGAATTTATTCAGTTAGGCTGCCACTTATCCTTTTCCCTCTTTGACAGATGAGGTTCCATTATATGTGCAATCTCTGTTTCCATTACCAAACTCTGGTATTTCACATTGTCACATCTGGGGTGATTTTACATCTTGACTATGTGCTTTCCCAATTCCACTCTTCCCTTGTGAAAAGCTCCATCAGCACCTTAGTTTTCTTTCTGATTTTTACCAAACCAGCTCAAAATCTTAGCACTTTACCTGCTTTTTGTTAGCAGTGAACTTGTTCTTGAGATGGTATTCAGATAGAAGCTTTGAGGTTTTTAGACATCATAGAATCATCAAGGTTGGAGGAGACCTCCAAGATCACAGAGTCTAAACATTAACCTGTCACTGCTGTAACCCCTAAACCATAAACCATATCCTCCAGTACCAGATCCAGACATCTCTTAACCCTTCCAGGGATGGTGATGATGGTGTCTCCACCACCTCCCTGGATAATATATTCCAGTGCCTGAACAACCTAACAGGGAAAAAATTACTCCTAACATCTAATCTGAATCTCCCTGTCTCAATTTATGACCTCAGTTGCCATACAACAGTTGCTCAGTTGTCTACATGTTTTACTAGTAGAGCATAAAATACCTCAGTTGTAGTCAAATGAAGACCTGCAATGCAGACAGAATTTTTAAAAACTGAATTCAAAAGTGGGTTTTTTGCAGTTAATTCAGTACACCATGTCTTTCCTGATATCAGCTGCTGGAGGAAGATTGCTTATAACTAGTGTGACTCCAGAACTGCACACTATTTCAAACCTGTTCCTGTGGCAGGTGATGCAGACACAGCCTTACAGTGCCAGTTTGGAACACTCTGCACTCAGGTAAGTGCATACCAGCTGGCCCAGGAGGATGATAAATCCAAATACACAAAAGATCCAGACTGGGGAGAGGAGATGCTGTATCTTAAGGAAACAGAGTTCCCAGGAATTGCTATGCACTCCTCATTGGGCTGTGAGAGCCTGTTCAGGTCTTGGTATCCCCATGGAATCATTTCTCAGCACTTCTTTGATATGGAGCAGAGAGACCTGAGGCCAGGGAATAAAACACACACAGCACAGTCATTTTACTGAACTGAATATTCTTGGAAAACATGATTTCAGAGGGACAGGTATTTGCTGCAAATTCAGGTCTAGTGTAGACAGCAACTTCAGCAAATGGATGTGTACTTTGCAAGTTAAAATACTTCTAGTTTTAATCTTAAAGCAAGAAATTTAATTGGGGGGAACTCAGAGGGTTAAAACCAAAGCAACACATTTTTGCTCAGTTTTGTACCATATAATGGGCCTCATCTTTCCCAGCAGGACAAGGAACAGTTGACATTTTTCATTTCTTGGGCAACCGAAGTAGGTGTGCCCACAGATTTTTTGCATTTACCTCTGGCAGTCCTACTATAGAAATTATCTAATTCATTTTGAGCACATAATTATTCTGAGGAACCTACTGAGGCTAGAAATGGAAAAGCCCATGGTATGGAGGACCTGCTGGGCTGACATTACTTGCCCAGCACGTGACCAGTGCCATGGAGACTGTGGCATTATGGCCAGCACAGAGAGCCCTGTGGCTGCTGCCTGGAGCACATGCATCAGGAAAGAAACAGCACAGCTGCTGCTCAGAGAAGAAAATTATTTCAAGGCTGCCTTGTACAGTGTCAGCTTATAAAGTGTCTGTGTTTATTCACCCCTGCTTGTAAAGTCTGTGCTGGTTGTACTGGCTGTGACGGGAAATGAATGAGCACAGGCAAGGAAAGCCTTGATCATGGGATGTGACAGCGTGAAAATTAAGCTATCGGTAGGAATTTTATTCTTGGTAAACATCTTTCTCTTCTCTGATCATTGGGAATGACTTTGGGAGCTGGGCTTTTAAAAGGTTTTTTCTCAAACGTTTGTAATACGATCAGTTAAGACAAGAGACACTAGTGAAAGTAATTTTAAATCATAGAATCATAGAATCAACCTGGTTGGAAGAGACCTCAAAGATCATCAGTCCAACCCTACCATGGTCACTAGACCATGGCACTAAGTGCCACATCCAGTCTCAGCTTGAAAACCTCCAGGGATGGTGAATCCACCACCTCCCTGGGCAGCACATTCCAATGCCTGATAACTCTCTCCATAAAAAAATCTCTCAAACAGCTTCTTTTCTGGTTTTGCTGTGTTTATAAATGCATATGTTATCCATAGGCAAAGATCCAGTGTTTACTTACAGAAGAAACTGGATCATGAATTTATCTCACTGTAAATCCTCCCAGTCCCTACTGGTATTAAAAGATTTCCTTGGAGGTCAGATGATGTTTCCCTGTGGCATTATGCACTGCCCCAACAGATATACTCCACCAGCCAGAGCATCTTTCATTCCCAGCTCAACTGAGACACTTTCAACTTGATTTCACAATTCTTGGTTGCAGCTGGGGATAACTGGGAAAGGGCTATAAGCTCACCTTGCAAAGGGTCTTGTTCCCATGAGGCAAAGGCCATGCAATGGGATTGCTGAAGGAGGAACACAAAGCTGTGGGATTCCTTCTTCTCATGTCTGCAGATGTCCATGATCTCAACATCTTGAATTGTAATTACTAGATTGCCAAAAGCACTTCATGATGCTTTTTTTTTCCTTATTGTTCAGCTGATGAAGAAACCTTTGTGTGTCCAGTCATGTAAAGTGTAAGGGTAGGAGATTCTCATGTCTGCTGAGGCCTCATTTGGAGTTCCCGGTGTAAAACTGGGCAAAGGAAGATGAATGTGAGTTGAGACAGAAGCAGGAATAAGAAATTTGATTTATGGGAGAAATCTAGAAGAGCTTTCCTATTTCGAGCATGACAACGTTATTTTTGCAAGGAAAGCCAGATCCTCACTGACCATATCCAGGTAGGATGCCAACAGTACAAAAACAAAGGACCAGCACATGAACACCAGGGCACAATGACAGGTAGGAAACCCCATGCCAGAAGCTCAAATGCTTCAAGACCTCTGATGTTTTTATCCAGCCTTTCCAGGAGGGACCATGACTTGTGTGGGTAAAGGGGGAGCCTGGCACAGAGACAGATGGTGTTGGAGCCTACTTCTCCAGGAATGGGACTGGCAGCACTGTCTTGTCATACCCCACACTGCTGTGGGGCACTGGCTGTAGCCTCGAGCCAAGATTTGGAGGGATAGTAAGGAAATTTTAATTTACAAGCCATGGCTCCAGAGAGCTGAAGTTTATAATGTGATAAACATGTTGAACCTTCCAGCTGCAGATTTTTATTAGACAAGAGCAAAGAGAAAGGGGATCAGAGAGATCATAACCAAGGGAATCCTTCAGTGAGAATAAAGATGCTGTCATATCCCATTTACTGGTACATGCCTATTCCTGTTAATGTGTTTCCATTGCCTTTGCAGATCAAAGTTACAGGGGCAGATGCAGAAAACCACTCAACAAGAGTGTATGCTATTGCTTTGGCCATGCTTGTGTGGCAAAGTCATGTCTGCACTTAAGTGCTTTTTTAGCAATGTATGTTGGGAAAATCTTTCCCATATTTCTTCTGTGAGAAAGAAAACTGAGCATATCCAGAGAATGAGCGAATGGAGCAGCAATATCCAGGGGGTCCCTCCACAGGCTCCCAGCCAGTTTTGTGGAAGGATTGTGGGCTATTCCAGTTTTCTGAAAGGAAAAAATCTCAGCCAACTGTATGATAATTCAGTGATCCCTACTTGGCTAGAGAGAGCATATTCCAACTTAGTAGAGTCATCCAAGTCAGGCAGGATGATTCGTGATCAGCTGCCACGTTTACTTCTAACCTCTCTACTAAGTTGTACATGAGTTTAAACTCTACGTCCTGCTCTCTTAATGAGGCAAATAAGGTGCCTTGTTGTTTGTGGATGTGGCCATGGACATCTGTCAGTTACCTTCAGACTTCCTGATTCACAGACCTGTCCTAATATTGGAGCTTTGCCCTCCTTGGGTGAATCAAAGCTCTCCTTCTGGAGGGAGAGGACTTGTTTTGTCAGGTTAATTAAATCCAACAGTGCTGCCGATGTTGCAGCTGTTAGAAATTACAAAAGAACCAGACTTGTGCAAGCCTAGGGGATCAGTGAAATATTTTATGGCTTAAACAAAGCTTTGTAAGCAAAGAAATGGAAAAAGATAATCAAAGCAGGGGGCCAAAATGTCTAAATCAAAGAACTTTCTCTGGCTGAATCTTTCTAACATCTTGGATGTCAACCTGATGGATATTCCTCTCCCCAGCAAAGTTGCACTGAATATAATGAAATGACTTGCCAATACTTAGGAAAAGGCTGAAAAAACTTCCTAGCAAACCATTTGAAAATTCACTGTCTCTTTGATGAGATGATGCTTAATATACTTAATGATGCTTGTGTTAAGTAGCAAAATCCCTTACTGTCCTGAGGCCAAAGTTGCTTTAATAAAGGAAAGTGAAGAGGCAGAAGACGTTGAGCCATGTCTCTCCTGTCGGTCTATTTAATTAACACTGAATATTAGCTAAAATGTTAAGTAATCATCTTGAGTAAGTGATATGGAAATGAGTATACTTCAACCAGAGAAAATTCATCGACAGGCTTTAATATATTCATATTCCATGGTAATGCCCTAATGGCTCCATGTTTTCAAGCTTCTTTCCTCTCTTTTTCTATTCATATTGGCAAAACTGTATTCCTGAACATCAAGTCTGGATTCATCACTATAACAGCTCCAATCCTAATAAATGTCAGCCTTTGTTAGAGATTGGTACTTTTTCAACAGATTCTCTCGCTTTCACTGAGCTTTTTTCTTTGGCAGATATATCAGTTATGTTGTATTTAAAAAATCAGCTTGAGCAATATTTTTTCAATATATCTCTGTTAGTTTCAACCTAAAATTTCAGATTATGGGTGCTCTAAATTTTGATTTGTACCTGACTATTCTAATATTCTAGAAGTGTATAATATTTATACACTTTTTTGGGGGCATGGAGACCAAGTCCTGCAAAATGCTTCTTAGACTTTTGCAATACATGCAAAAGTGTCAGTGTTTTATTTGCAGTTAAATACATTTGTGTATTTGCTCTCTGAGAAACAATTGACTTTAACTCACAAAGTTTCATTCCTTGGGCAAACAGAAGTAATCTACCATGAGATATGGTTTAGAGTTGTGGAGCTTTCTCAGTTTATCCAGTGTCTGTTTCTATATCTTAACTGCCAAATTCTATTAAACTTTGTCAAGTCAATGTTATTGGGCCATTTTGGAGGGAACGTGGTGTCACTGCCTGTTAGTTTCCATTGAAGTCAGTGGACATATTAACCTGAGATGAATTGCTAATGTTCATATTCACCCATGCTTTAATGCCCATGACCACAGACAAGGAATTTGCAAGTCTGCTCAGTTTTGATGTGCATTGCACATTCTCAGAAGTGCTTGGAGGAGGAAACTGTTCCAGAGAGTATTCATGTTATCTCTTTTCTCCAGGTGCCTGCTCTTTAATGTTTGTAGAAGAAACATGAATACCATTTGTAGGATAGACACAGGGAATGGAAAGGTCTTAATGTGTATATTTATCAATGGTTTTTATGTCCACTTATTCTTGGAGTCTTTCGGGAGGATTTTGAAAGGGGAAGCACTGGAAATCCTACAGAGTGACAAAATGATGAAAGGAAGATGTAGGATGGGGTTACCTTCATGTTTTTAATCACAGAATTTCACAGCAAAAAGCCAAGAGAGAGACGACTGGAGATACTGGAGGGCAGAGAGAAAGATGGCAAGCATGGAAAATTCAAGCTCTCTTTAAGCTGAACATAGGAAAATAATAGAAAAGATAAGTGAAACCTTTAAAAGCCACAGGCATATCAATGTGTTCTTCAAATATGAATGAATGTATCAGAGTCCTGTGGAAATTCCTACAAGACTCCTAGGAAGAAACTTTATACAGCTATTCCATACAAGGTACAGGTGTGGAAATGTTTTATTGCCCTGACTTATACCAAACCCTTCTCCACTCAGAATCATGTGGTAATGGACTCCTTAAGTCTCCTCTCCATGTAGGACAAAAATGTCCATAGATATTTGAAATCCAGTTGGTGGAAATCACTTGCATCAATGGCCACAGTATCTACAGTCCTGTATTACATTTTCAACATAAATATAGTAGCTCCAGGGCATAAATTAACTTAGTGTAGGTCTGTGTCCTTCAGAAAAATCAGCAATAAATGCTCAGCTAATAGGTCAAGAAAAGCATTTGGCACTGCAGTATTACAGTCATGTCTTTATCCACAGTGAGCTCTGTTCAGGCTCCTGAAAAGGTTTTGAGTGCCATCATCCCTCTGTCAGTTCATTAAGAACTCAGTGCTCAGACCTCTGCAAGATCAACCCTTGGAAGACCAATAAATTAACTCTCTGCCTGGATGCAAGTATTGAACACCATGGAAAATGTTTGCTGCCATTTCTTTTTATTGCCTAAAAATTGATGAATTTTCCAAAGTCGTTATCTTCACCAAAGCCAACCTGTTCTCATTAGACGTACTTCACTTCTGGAAGAGCTGATTGTTCATTTGCTTCTGGTGCCATCTGCTTTTACTGCTACAATAGACATTTCTTGGAAATTGAATATGGTAATGCTCCTTTTTCACCTCTTGTGTAACAAGAACTTATTTTAACATGCCCCTATCTGAAAAGTAGACCAAAGTAGAGCAGAAAACAAACATGCAAGGAAAAGCTATTTAGCTTTCACTGCTAACCAGCTACTCCAAACACTTTCAAGTTGTTTTGCACTTTATTTCCCCAATATCTTATAACAGTCAAAGCTCTATGAAAACTGTCAAGTCATTCATCTTACTAATTCTAGAGGGAAAAGGCTCTACTTACTGCCTATGCAAACTATCAGCTCTCCTCTTTAGACTGATGAGGCCCAAACAGCCCTTATGAGAATGCAATTTGAGTGAAATTCTTCTTGACTGCATCCACTTGAACGCATATCCAACCTGTTTCAGCTGAACTTCAAAAACTGTATTGAAAACTTTCATTTAGGTTATTAAATAAGGAATCCATGTTTTTCCTTTTATTTAAAGGTAGCATAATAAAGTGACACAGCCTATTCAGTACAGCTGAACTCTACTAACTTGCCGTAGTCAAGGTCATCAGAATAATCATCTAACCCTTAAATATTATCATTTTCCTCTTGCTTTCTGAGTAGATTTTGTACTGTCTTCTCAAATGAGAGTGAGCTCTTCTGAATTTTCATGGCCAGGCTCTTTTCCATGGTTTTTATCATCATTCTCATTCTTGTGCCAACCAGAAAACTGAACAGAGGACAAAGAGTCGTTGGCTTAATATACTGCAGTGTCAAAAGTTATAATAATAAAGAAAAGAGGGCACACTGTTTATCTTGGAAACAGTTTTCTGTATTCTAATGGGAAAAGTGAATAATGCAAACTAAATAACTGTCTAGGAAAGCCTGAATAGGCCAGTCTCACTTTCTGTCTGTGGCATGGCAAAATTATTGTACCTGAAAATGAACTTTGTTCTAAGATAGGACTCAGCTGGGAGACACTATGTTGAGCTGAACTGCAGTTTAGTTCAGCCAGGCTCAAGGACTTGGGAAAACAGGGAGGTGGTGGATTCACCATCCCTGGAGGTTTTCAAGCTGAGACTGGATGTGGCACTTAGTGCCATGGTCTAGTGACCACAGTAGGGTTGGAATCGATGATCTTGGAGGTCTCCTCCAACCAGGTTGATTCTATGATTCTATGAAACAGCTTCTCAGACCTTCAGGCCGTTGGGTGTAGAAGATGTGTCCAGATGGTGACTGTTGACTAAGAGCCCATCTGACATCCCCTCAAGCCAGAGACAGCCCATCCATCCAGTCAGGACACACATGTACCTGCTCGGGCTGCAGTTCATAGGGGCTGCAGGTTTCTATTACAATAGTCACATTTGTTTTTGAGCTAGGATTAGGGGCCAAAAGCCTGAAGGTCCAAGACAAATAAACTAATCCTTCATTCTCTCTTCCTCACAGGTCTACACCAAGACGACCTAATCAAAGGAGTTGATGACTTCGGTTGGATTTCACCTTGCTGAATACAGAAGGAGGATACCACTACACAGAGACACTGATCTCCCAGCTAGTGTCAGGCATTTACCAGCAATTCCACACCCTTCTAAAACAATTACACTTCTGGTAAATTTATCTGTCTGATAATTCACATTTAAATGTAGATAGGTCACAAATATGATGGCTAAAAATGAAGAAATGAAAATAACATGAAATAGAAGACATATTTAAAATAACATTTTCCCCCTTTGTAACAGAATCAAAGGATAATTATCTGAAAAGATGAAAATATACATAGCAGTGCCAAACATCAGGTTCTTTCTTTGCTCAAAGACCTATTAAAGTCCAGTGTATGATAGCAGTTTTACTACATTAATGAATTCCTTTGAGGAATGTACTTTTATCTCTCATAATAAATGCAGTCATCTAAATCTTTGCCTTTGGGTTTGTTTTTTTTTTTACTCATCACAGCAATATCAAATCCTTTCATTGTCTAACCCACTGTGTGTCTATTGTTATATGTTTGTATAACTAGATACTGCCTTCATTCCAATTCCTTCACTGAACCTAGAATAATATATCAGGGTTCCCATGTTCTTTTGATGTTGAGTTTTATAAACACAAAAGCAAACATACAATTGGATATTTTAGAGTCGTTCAAAGCAGAATATTTGCCACTGAAAGAAAAAATATAAGGCTGTAAAGCCAGAGTCTTTCAGCTGAATTAGTCATTAATAAAATGCCAAGGAGCATCCTTCTAGCTCAGGGTACAGAGGTCATCACTAGTCATCCTTTTAGCCATTCATCTTTTGCATGAAATTCAGAGCTAATTATAACAAATTATAAGGTTTTTGTCCAGTTTCTCAGCTGCCTCACAAGGAGGAGAAGCTGAATGTGTAGGTAAAGAACATCTTGTGTTAGGATGAAAAAGGATGATGTACTGTGCTAAAATGTAAGAATCCCAGTCTTGGATCAGCACACATTTGTAGTATGTAATCTCAAAAACTGAAAGTTAACAAGTTAGTTGAGTTCCGCAGCTGTAAAATGCACATGCAATATTCATTGTTTGCTTTGTCTAAACTGCTGTCACTCTGTGATTATGTATTTGTATAACTAGACGGTGCCTTCATGCAACAAAAAAATCAACTTAAAAGGCAACAACATAGATCTTCTGAAAGTCAGACTGTTTCTCTCAAGCATCTCTTGAACTCAGTGCGCAGCTTTGTCTGTAACAGCTTGAGAGCAGTAGAACAGATGAAGTATATTAAATGTGGGATTAAAATCACTTCATCACACCACCTCCTCCAGTAAATGCCCTATTTTGCTTTCCTAGCTGCATTAAAATATTTTCTTCCCTTTATTTTGCCCATTTGAGAAAAACAGTTCAGTCAGGACAGTTCTGCAGCAATTGATAATCTCACATCTTTATAGTTAATGACACGTTCTGGGCTTTGTTTCAGCATTGGTTTCCACCAACAGAGAGGAAGAAAGATGAAGACAACACACCACCACCTCCCCCAAAGAAAACAACCCAACAACAACCTTCTGTTGTCTGAACCTCTTACACGGGTGTGTTTGTGTTTCTGAACTGGTTTTTGAATGGCCACCTTGAACATGTCAAGGACACTGGAGTTTGTCAAGGTGCAACTCCAGCCTGAGCTGCTGGAGCTGTGCTGACCATCTTGGGCAGCGCTCGATGATTCCAGGCACACCATGAGCTTGTGCTCATGGTTTTTGTGCAGAGGACAAGCAGTATTGCTAATTATTGCTTGGCAAGGCAGTGCTGCTACAGCAAGCCAAGGGAGGTTTCTGGCTTGGACTGTTGATTTGCATTTGGCATTGAGTGATATTAACCAGCACTGCCTGCTGAAGATTGCAAGGTGGGGTTTTAGTTTGCTTTGGCTATTTTTTCCTTATCCTTTTTTTCCTCATCCATTTTTTTCCTCTGCTCTCTTTCATACCTAACATATTCCTTTTGTCCTCATGTTAATTTACCTGCTACCAGGTTCCTGCATGAGGGGTGTTTTTAATCTTCTCAAAAGGAATGACTAATTTGTAAGATTCTACAAAAGACCACATTATATTTAATAACCTCCATTGAATGAAGAAGGCAACACTACTATAATTTTTCTTACCTTATAATAAAACATTACAATGAAAATTCCTTGGCATAAATATGTTAGAACCCAGTAAGGAATCTACTGGTCAGACTGACTGTCTTTGTAGTTGGTAATTTTACTTTCAGGTTAGTTTTTTATTCAAGGGTAAGTGACACCCAAGGAAACCATGATTCAAATTAAGAATAAACAGAGTCTGATTTCCTAGGGAAAAAAATATCAAGGAGATTTTGGAATCAGACCACAAAGAGACAGGCATTCATTTACTAACTGTTTACTGTTCAGCTCCACTGCCATCTCTCTGCATCGATTTTCCTTCACAATAACATCCTCCTCATCATTGACAAGTCAATTCCAAATAGCAAATTCTCCTTTCCAAGTGTTCAGTCTATGTTGCTCTTGGGCTTCAGAAATGCCTGGTCTGGTTTAATATGAGGAACTCAGAGTTTCTCCCTGACAGACCTGTCTGATTTGCTGATTACCTGGGATGCTTTCTCAACCACCAGGAGAAAAATTAACTCCCCATTTCGACATACCTGATGAAGTAAATGTGGATTGAAATTAAATGAGTTAGCTCTCAGCTTTCCCATTTCAAGGTCAATTATGAAAATACTGGTTCTCCTGTGCTGCCAATAACAGTGTAAATAGGTCTAGATTTTTTAGGGTAGTCTTTTTTTTCCAATTCCATATCCAATCAAAATTTTAAAAAAAATGAAACAAAAGCCCAAAAATACAGTTTATCTCAGGTGGGAAATTTTGAAATACTTTTTTCTTAAGACTTCTTAAAAATCTGGACTATTTAAATAATTCCATCCAAATTTTGGATGTGGACCAGGTCTTGCTTTAGAACATATTTCTATTTGAATAAGATTGTTGACAAATAAGTGATGTGTTTCTAGCGATAATTTCCACTTCTGAATTTTTCACATAGCTGTGCCTCCAGGTCAGGAAACCTCCAAAATACAGTTCTAGTGGATCTGAGTTTGATGCAATAACTGCAATGGATTTTGAGACAATCATTTATCTTCAGCATGTGCTTAGAGGTGGAAATCTTTCATTTTCTTGACTTACACTCCTGTTTGCAGTCTCCAGGCTTAGATCAGTGTAGAGCCACAGTGTTTGAAACATCTGCAGATTATTCAGCTGTGCTGAATAATTCACTCACACACCTGTTTTTAGGACACGAAGCTTCCAAAGCTGAAGCACAAAGCTGGTGTCATGTATTTTGTTTAAATAAGGGCTCCAGATTGAGCCCTTAAGGTGTATTTTGGGGTTAGTGAATCACAGGAATGCAGAACTGTGTATTTCCCTCAGTATATTCAGGACTATCCTCAGACTGAATCACCATGTGGCTTCAGATGGGCACACAGCAGGATGGGTAGGGAATGAGAGCAAGACCAAGAGACCCCAAGATTTTGTGTGTTAAGATATTCCAGCAATGATTTACGGCCACAGAACACTTGGTCTTTGCCTAAAATCAGTTATAAAAGCAGTTTCTCAATGCTTTGCAGCACTTACAGGAAGATGCAAGTTACAGGAAGACTTATTTATTTGTCATGATTCAGCCCTGACTAATGGAGAGAACTGTGGCATTGCAGACATTTACATGAGAAATACTACACATTGGTCTGGAAAGAGGATAAATGGGAGAAGAAACAATAGAGCAGGTTTAAAAGATTGAGATATATAAATAAACTTTCTCTGTGTCTCATACAGTTCTGATACACATTTTGGTGCTTGTGAAAACACATGTGCAAGAGGAGTGTGACAACTGAGCTTGAATTCTACTAAATATTACCTTCATTTTCATAAGGTTTTGAAGTGCACTTTGCTATGTCAGTTTTCTAAAGCATATAACAAATCAGCAAGTTGTGGTTTAAAACAACGTAGGTGTTTTCCTCCTATTTATTTGTGTGTATATGTTAACAGTTAAATTCTGTTTGACCAGGCATCAAAAGTCTTGGCATTTCTGGTGTCATATTATTTTGCCTTTTTCTTGAATCTTTGCTTTCAACTCCATCCTGGATCTGTAAAACCTTCTTGAAAAAATTCCATCAAAATTGGTTTAATCTCTACAAAATGTTCTGTCCAGCTCTAGTGCAAAACATGACAAAAATAAAACCCCATGGCTCACTGCTTTTCTTTTTCTAATAGACATAATTCATTCTCTCTGCCAGTGACTTTTGAGGGCTATCTGGAGCTGCTGGAAGTAGCAAAACAGAAGATAGATGTTCCAAACCATCATGGCTGGAGATGTCTGTGAAGTCAACTTTCACCTTAGGCAGCCCCATGGAGCCAGCAGTAACATGGGCTCCACAGGAGCATCTGCCAAAGGTTTATCACTGCTGGAAGCCAGAGGTGATATCCCCGAGTATATTGCCAATGCATCTGTATTTATTTCAGAAAGAAAGAAAGGAGATTTGCTGCTTTCAAACTCCTAAAGATCAGAAGGGGTTGCACCGTCGCAAGCAGCATTAGTTTGTCACTGTTGTAAGAATAAAGGTGTTTGATGGGAACAAGTTGTCTAATTCCCTGCCTCCTGTAAGTCAGAGGAAAATGAAGCACACTGTTTTCTTGAATATGACACAGGAGCTTAGGAGAATCAGTTAACTGAAACGAAACAAATTGGTACGACTTTGGAGTACCTGCTGTGGGCTAAAGCAGGAACAAATAGATATGAAAGAATTGCTGGCATGACTTAAAATCTGCTGGCAAACTGGCTGATGGAGACCAGTCTGCATGAGTGGGAACCACAGCACTTCATCAAAGGGGGGAAAAAACCTAGAATATTCGGAAAGCGTTGTCAGAACCAGTAACAAAACAAGCATTAACAACAAAAGAGTACTGCCCACAGGGGACTTTCATCTCAGGCTACGAAAGAGACTGGAATCAAATAAATATGATGGCTACTCAATCCTTTCAGAAGGTAATTTTTCCCCTGTTAATATTTTTCAAACTACCAGGGATATAAAAATATGCCTGTGTATGGTGGAAGTGAGAGAAGGTGCTTTTAGCCTAGAAACACAGCAATATTGGACTCTAATAGAGCAGGGGAATTGCATAGAAAGATGGGAAAGCTGCTGCAAACTGTTCTTACCTGGCAAAGAACTAGGAAAGTGGCCAGTTCAAAACATATATTCCTTCTACTGGGTAGTGAGGGAATCACAGACCCTTAATGAGCTGGAAAGACTCCATGAATATGTGCTAAGTACTTTGGGTATTTAAAGATCTGGCAGAGCTGATGAAATGAAATGTCACAGAGAGCTGTGTGCCTTTCCTCCTCAGCCCTCAAAGTTTCCTGCACACAGAGGTATGGACTGTAGCTCTCTGTCAGGAGTGGTGCTGTACTCAGAGACAAAAATCACATCCTGAAAAATTTCAAAGCCCCACAGGCAGTCAGACAGGAGAAAATTGAACCAGAGAGCAGTGTCTGAGAGGGGATATTTGTTAAATATCAAACCTTCCAGGGGTACTGTCTGTGCCATGGAGGAGGAGCCGTAAAAGGGTTAAGCACATGACATGTAAATGTGACAACTGGACAGTGATTTTATTATTCTTCTTATGGAGCTGAAAATTTTACTATATTCAGTGGAAGGTCTGCTGGAAAATTAGTTTCAAAATCAACCATAGTTGATCACAGACTTGGTTCTTTCTAGAGAACATGGTGCATGACCCACACATTTCTATCAGTGCTAATTGTGGTGTGTCATTAAACAACCACAAAAATTGTTGTAAGACCACTACACCTTCACACTGCCCTTGACACAAATATTTACTAAACCAAATCTAGTCTCAGGATAAAGTGTGACCCAGACACACACTGGAGAATACCAGATAACTACTGATCCATATCTATGTGGCTTTACCAGAAGTTGTAATATTTTTCTTGTGCTTCTAACACATCCACACTGAGTGTGAGTGTTCTCTGCTGCAGCAAGAGCAGAATTTCAGCCACAAAACCACTGCAGGCTATAGATGGGGATAAAAAAAGCCCCAAAGCAGAGGTACAATAGCAACGTGGAGTGCAGGAATCAGCTGCTCTAAAAATGGGCAGCTGAAGTCAATGAAAACCCACCTGTGCCAAGGAGCATGTGGAGAGGGGGAATAAAGAGCTCTTCAGCAGGTATTGCTCTTACTTCAGAGATGTGGCTTACACAGAAAATGTTCTTAGCTATATTTCTTTGTCGGCTCTGTGGGGCTTTTTTGTTTGGTTTATTTTTATTTTTTTATTTTGTGTCTGTGTGGTGAGGATTTTTCTTTTAATTAGGACGTTCTAGACTTGGTTTGTGTTTATTATTTTGTAAAATATTATGGGTTTTTTTAATAGTCTTAGTACTGTTGTGATAACAAGAATTGAATAGTCAAAGCAAAGAGTAGGATAGGGGATACTCAGGTAGAGAGCACCTGAATAAACAAGAAGAAAAAGGTTGATTAATAAGGAATTATTTTAGTTTATTAAGCATGAAAAGGGTAGAACTTAGGACATTATTTTAGCTTAGGTAGCGTAAAACAAGGAAGAAAAACTAGATGCAGCTGGACTCATGACCTGGCAGTATGTGCCAAACTCAAAGGTCAAGCTGATGAAGACCATCAGCCTTCCTCCCGACGACCCCCGGACGAGCACCAGAGACCGTGGGACTAATGCCAAGTGGGAGGAGACGAAGGAGGAGATAGTGATAATGATTTCCAAGAACTAATTGTAATAATGACCACTTATTCCTGGAAATAATGAATATGTATGAGTTCTTTAATGTATATAAACTGTGAAGTTTTTGTCCCTGGTTGCACAAGTTTGGTGGAACCATCCCCCTTGTGCCCAGTGCTGAATAAACAAGTACCTGCTACTCAGACATACAAGGCTGGGAGTACTTCTTTTCCAGCCTTTTCTTGGCATTAGTTGCTTACTTTGAAGCCAGCACAGGAGTACACCCTTCTGCATCCTTTAAGGCTGTGCCCAAAAATATAACTTTGATGCAGCAGTAGAAAAAAATGTAAGTTCATTTTAATTCCATATACACATGATCTGAACGCAATGGGGATGGGATTTGTCTTTCTATTGAGCTCTGCATGTGTTTAAAAAACAACTTTTTCCCTATATTAAGAAAGAAAAAAATCTCAATGGTTTTAGCATTGGCTATGTTTATGCTAGCTGAAAAATCCTGCCTTTCTGCATCTCTTTTTATAGAACCTTGTGATTTTTTTTCTGGGGGAAAGAAAAGTTCTGTCAGGGGCAAAGGGAATTAAATTTTATAAGCTAGCTATTAATTTTTAAATGTTATACTTTTGAGCTGTGGAAAAACTGAACAGAAAAAAAAGGAAATGTTTTATTTTTATATCAATTCTATGGACTTGTGAAGAAATAAGTTTATGCTGCTTCTCCCCAAACTCTTCACCTCAACACTTCTATCTCCCACACCGTTTCTATTTTCTTCAAATCAAGAAATTCTGACTTATCCTTTAACTTTTGGGTTGCTTATTATGTGTACTGGTGCCAGCAGATACTGAAGTGGTTTGAGTCTGATAAGATCAGAAGCTGTGGAGGAAAACAGGGAAAAGCTAAGGTGAAAACCTGAGCTTGTTCAATGATGAATGAAGCTCTTCTAAGCGTCCTAAGGAATGAAAAGCAGTGCCAAATATAACTTTCTGCTTGAAAAACTAGCCCTAGTTAAGCATTTTTTAAAATTATTTTTGTTTACCTACGTATTTTTTTCCTTGGAGCAAATTTAATATGTGGTTGGAGATACTTTTTACATTTTCAGCATTTCAAAGGTTTGAGTAAGTGTAACCTTAACTGTTCTGCATATATGTGGATGCTTAAAGTTATTGAGATATAATATCTGTGTAAATGTTACTATTTACTGTGTGCTTAAAATCTTGGTTTTCACGGAGTATGATGAGGATATTGGTAATTTGTGAGCTCAGGCTGCTGACAGACTTGTCTGAGGCTTAATATAACCAGGAAATCCTCTGCTTGGTTTGGGGCTGGTTTTTTGTGGGTTTAATTTTGTGTGTTTTTTCATTCCTTAATATGTGTTTTCTGCAATTCCTTTGCCATTGAGCTGTTTATGGTATAGGGATGGAGAGACAAGTTATAGCTAATTGAGTCATTAGCCTTTACTCACCCTGGGCTTTCTGTAGGTTAAAGAATGCCAAAAGTCCTCTACAAGCCTTGTGATGGACTTAGCCATAGCTGTGCCCAGTGTGGACAGAGCTCCATCACTGTTTCTCACAGGGAGGAGAGAGGAAATGCCACTTGCCCTTCTAGGAGCACTTTGCTGCTGTCCCTTGTGGGATCTCTCCCCATTAGGAGGGGACCAGTGTCTGGAAGGATGTATGAGGATATCTATGCTGTCCTTGACTTGGCCTGAGCTAGGCAAATAAACACCTGATCTTCAGCTGCCACACTCAGTGTTATGAGCCCAAGAGGGTGTCTGTTTCTTTTGGATGTACCAGTTTGGTTTTGGAATACACCAGTTGGTATAATAAAATTAATAGCATTTTCCTACAAGCTGTACTTGGTTTAGTATCCTAAGGACACCTGAAGAGGAAAATAATAATAAAATTTTAAAAAAGTTGGCTCCTTGTGTCTTTAACACTCACCCTCAGGTGGTATACCAAGAAATCCAGCCTCTCCTTGCTTTTCTCTTGATAAGCCTGTTTGAATAGAAATCACTGTAATTAGCTCCAGACTTCAAAATATCAACACGTGGAAGTGTTTGTGTACCCACTAAATGAGTGTTGCTGGAAGAACACAGACATTAGAGGATGCTGAGCTAATTCCCATTCACTAGGCAAAGGAAAACCTGGAAAAGAAATGGAAAGTTAGATCTGTAGAATTATCTGAAATGAGGGAACTCTTTAAAATGAAACCATTATACTGAAATACAAACAATCCAGTTTAATGAGGACAGCCTTACTTGATTAAAAACCAAGACAAGTCCTGTTACTGGTTATTGCATTTGTGCTTATGATAGCTCTGAGTGTGTTTGCCTTGAGTTCAGGTGAAGCAATGGAGCTGAGAAACTGGCCAGGTCCAAAGGATTGTTGTGTATACTTCAGGGGAAATAGGTGACTTTATAGCTGCTGTAGATTTGGAGATGAAGAACCAATATGTATCTGAATTGTGCTATGGCAGAGATCCCAAAGTCTTGCAGAGTTCCTGAGCCATCAGACAGCTCAGTTTGGTCAGAAAGGGACTCATTAATAGCTTCAGTTTACATTGTCTGTCTTTTTTTTTTTTTCTCCACTCTTTCTGGACTTTTTTTCTATGATTCTCAAAATTTACACTATGATTTCACACCTATTGGATGATCCAAGCTCTTCAGTGTATCTTTTACCTTATAAAACTATAGGCTCAGGGGGTTGGATAGAAATTATACCATCTGCACAGAGCTCACAGTGTCTTGGGCACCAAAATTCTGAATGCTGGCTGTGGCAGTCAGGAATAATTATAGCAGAATGTGTAATAATAGCTTTTACATAGCTGTTTTGATTCTAATCAAAATATTAACACAGATAGCAGATTAAATGAAAAAAATGGAGAAATACTGGGCTGAGAGAACACAGAATTGGCTTCCATGATTGGGCTTAATGGCTCACATATTTTATTAGAAATAAAGTTAAAGCTGTCTAATATTATGTGTGCTACTCATTATTGGGCATAAGGATTCCTCTGGTGTAAGGCCAAGTGCCAGTTAGAGGAGCATGAAATCATCTCTGTGGTTAATGGCCTGGCCAGAGGCCCTGGCATGGAGACCTAGGGAGTTCTGTACCTGAGAGGCAGCAGATGATGTTGCATTAGCTACTGCTTGGAAGGAAAAAAACCAAACTAGCCCACAACTGAGGTACAAAAAGGATCCATTCTCTTCTCACTTTGTATTCCCTTCTGGAAGGGTAAAACTTGTCCAACTGACATCCTGGGTTTGGCTTTAAAGAAACCACAAAAATGTAAGAAGTAACTTTTTAGAAGGTAGTTTACAAATGTAAGACTATCACTGACTGTTGCCCCAAGGTTTTTATTGTGGGTTACAGAGGTATTTTAGCAACAGAAGTGTCTGAAACCTTTATAATGTCAAGTAGGTCAGTTTAAATAAAATAGTGGGATGAAAGATGGAAAATAAATGCTCTGTGCTGTCAGGTATCTTCTTGCCTTGGGCTACTTTTGAACCTCCCATTTTTTTACCAGTTTCCCTCTGGCACTGATTTTCAGTATTTTCCTCCCAGACATTTCCATTTCCTTTCTCCCTGGGAAATTTCTTTCTGGCTATCTATTCCAGCAATCTGCTAGACTGATTAAGAGGAGTGCAGAGCCAGTCTGAGTCCACCTGACTCCAAAGTATAGTGTCTCAGTTGTGAACCAAGTTGTCAACTGAGCCATCACTTGCACGTAACTTGTTCTCATTGGTCACCTCTCAGATGAGTTTACAGAACATCAATACTTAAAGAGGAGGTTTTGGAGGCAATGCAAGCAAATTCCATAATTTACCTTGCTGCAGTTGTCATTGACAACATGTGGCTGCAATGTTCACTCTGCTTGTATTGAAAGATGTGTGTCTTTTCTGCTGGGAATTTTCTAATGTAGTGATGGTGGAACCCAAGGGCCTCCTGGGTCCAACGTGCAAGAAAACTGTGTGACATGGGATGGAGTCACCCAATTGTCCTGCCAATGTCTTTAGGGAGTGTCACAGAGACCTGGGAATGCAATATAGGAACTGTACATTTGAGTCCTTCCTCTGCCACTGGAATTCCCCGGCACCTCAACCAACTACTTCTGCAGGGCACTGAAAATAGAGCTACCTTAATAACCATAACTAATAACCACTCTAATGGCCAATAATTATATTGTACTGGTTTAAAAGTGAAAGCAATGTGAATACTTTGCTATGTAATTTCTAAGCATAATAAACTGAAAACCTATAGGAAGCTAAGCTGCACTTTGATATCTTCATAAAGAATGGCCTGGGTTGCTCCTTCCCAACACAAAACAAAAAATAAGGGCAAACCAAGGTGGCTTATGTTTCGTGTTAAGGGGAAAAATCTGATTTAGGACACAATGTTTACATTGTCCTGTGAAAATGCTGAGATAATTTGCTGAAATAATCCTCAGCCAAATTGAAGAATGACAGAAATGTGATGTGATGTTACAGCTCAGCATCTCTACCTGAAATACATGAAAGAAAGAATGAGCAGAATATTTGTTAAATTGACAGTATTAAGCACATAAGAGAATAAGCACATTTACTGCATGATGACTTTTATATCTTTACAGGAAATAAGCAGAAAAGCTTTATTGTTACCTATTCCTTTTGTGGCACTTTTCAATAGAGCAGGTTTAAGCAGTGCTGGATGTGGCTCAGATTAGACCCCCACAAATCCTCCAGGTAACCCTTCTACAGAGCAAGTGATGGCATCTCTGCCAATCTTGTTCCCAAGCTGAGAACCAACAAAATAAGGAATGGATAGTGAAAAATGTGTGTGTGGTTTGCCTAGCTTACCCTAGGAACTCTGTAGCAGAGGTTCCTGGTGGAACAGGAAAATGAAAGAGGTTAGAGGAGAAAAAAAATACAAAAGACCAGTTCTTGCTGACTTATTGAAATCTTTTCCCCAGCATTTGTCATGGAAAGTAACTCTGAATGCAGAGTGGGAAATACTGTTCTCTAGCCATGTTAAACAGATTAAGTTTTATGGTATTAAAATGCAGACCAAACACATTTAGCTCTTAAATGAAGCTGTGCTAACACAAATTTTTGGAGATTAGGGGTTTTATACCATCTGCCCCATCATTATCAACAGGCAGTGTTCTATATGTATCAAGAAAAAACTGAGTATTAAAGCCTGAGATTTAGCCTCAGTAATCCTATTTGAACTTCTTTTGAAGTTTTATTGTTCAATTCACATGCATAAGTTCAGGACAACTTCAGAGTTTTAATGTTTACACAGAGTAATCTAATAAAACAAAGATGCAGAGTTTGTTTACAGCTCTACATCTAATCTTTATTAACAGATAGCTCAGAAAAGTAAATTTCTTTGGTGGTTTTTTAGGTTTAATGAGTTATCTTTGCCTTGCTACAAGTGTCTCTACTGCTGTAGATGTGGATGCCCAACAGACCATCTAAGTTATGGTCTAGTTAGGACAACTGCACTTGAAAATGTTGGCACAAGTGGCTGGCTGAAGGACACATAAAAATCTCGTGGCAGAGGAGGCAAATGAGCACAGACTTCCAAGCACTTTGCCTGCTGCTTTCACGATAGACAATCCTTTTCCTTTTGAAATAAAAAGACAGTCAGTGAAAAACATTGACCAAAATCTGGCTGGAAACCTAAAGGACATGAATAGTTTGAATAGAAAACATTAATTTTTATCTAAATCGTTTTTCCCTTCCTTATTCTTCTCCATTTTAGTGTCCACGCCAAAACCTCTTCTCTAGCTTTCAACCAGGCACTTTGCTGCTCTCTCATACTCATCTCTATAGTTAACACACTGGACTCTTCTGTTATCCAAGTTTCCCAATTGCTGCTCTGATCTCTTCTTCCACACCAGCTATTCTCTAAATTCAGAATTAATTTTCTAAATCTCTGCTATTTATCACTAGAGTGCTAAATAGACAAGCTTTAATTCAACCTGCTGCTGCTTTCATCAATTAGATTTCATTTTCTGTGATGAGGAGGAAAGATGCCACGTTTTATGGTAATTCACATCAACTACTAATTTGAACCCGTCAGTATAGCACCATGTATTGACACAGAGTTACCCCTGGGAAAATCTTTGTCTGCTTATGTACTGAAGACAAGAGATGACAAACAACAATGAAATGTATAATGTTGTCAAGAGCACTCACAGAAGATCATCTGTTAATTGTTTCCTTCTAGTACCTTCTGGAAACTATTTTATTTTCTGCCAGACAAACATCTAGTTTTAATTGGCTGCAGGATGGAAACAGCATTCTGATATCTGTACAGAAAGACAGGCTGAGGGAGTTGGAGCTGTTCAGCCTGGAGAAGAGAAGGTTGTGTGGAGACCTCAGAGCAACTTTTCAGTATCTGAAGGGCCTGCAAGGAGCTGGAGAGGGACTCTGTGTTAGGAACTGCAGTGACAGGACAAGGGCTAATGGGTTCAAACTGAAGGAGGATAAGTTTAGGTTGGATGTGAGAAAAAAGTTTTTACTCTAAGGGTGGTGAGACACTGTCCCAGGTTGCCCAGGGAGGCTGTGGCTGCCCCAATCCTGGTGGTGTTCAAGGCCAGGCTGGATGAGCCTTGAGCAACCTGATCTAGTGAGGAGGTGTCCCTGCCCAGGGCAGGGGGTTGAGGACTAGATGATCTGTAAGGTCCATTCCAACCCTTAAATTCTATGATTCTATGATTAGAAAATTTAATATTCAGACATTAATATATTTAGGACAATCAAGTGAATGGAAAATGCAGTCAAGTATTAAATCAAAGTGCAAAATTGCTTTCTCTTCTGTTTTTTCACTTCTTCAACTGGCCAAAATGTTCCTTATATTAACTTTTCTAACCACATTGCCTGAGATAGCCATGAGCTGTGGTAGGAGATATATAGGCAGGCAGGGCAAAATGAGGGTATGTCAGGGCAGCTTTCCTTCTCTGCTGAAGTATTTCTCCCCAGTAATGAAAATCCTCAGCTGTGGGAGTTAGTCCAGCAGATATGAATGTTCACAGCAGCTATAGAGAAAGAGCTATAAAATACCTGACTGTCCCGAGAGCTACAACAAAGGTTTCCTTTTCAATCAAAATAATTAGTAGGAAGAGAAAAGCTCTAAATCACTGCAGCACAAAGTTTTTCATCCACCTTAATTACTTTCCATAGGGAAGGCATTAAAAATCCAAATGGTCCTTGTCAGAGGGTTGCAAAATGATGGTGCAACAGCCCCAGGCAGTGATATGTGAATGGTTATTCAAACACAGGCTGATATAATGAGATGGGGCTTTGTCCCCAGCGTTTTTCCTTTTGCTGTAGGGAGGTGTGTGCTGTTGGATTCCATCCATGCACAGCCTCAGCACTTACTTTATGTGACAGGCAGCTTGTTATGGATTGCATTGGTACCTAAGAACTGAAGCTCTCACTTTTTTTAAAGTGAAAGCTCATCATCATCAACAAAAGTTATATCTTAGAGAAAATGAGTCATAGAAATACCCATTCCAGTGAGGAGCAATCAAACAATATTCTGAAAATCTCTGAGGTGATTATGAGCACTGGGTATGAAACACTGAATTTGGCTTGTTCAGGGCTGTTCAGAAAGGGAAGAGCTCTTTGTCAGTGATTCCCAGAGATCCAGACAAACATGACTTCTTCTGAAAAGCATATTTTACTGCATAATAGTAAGGGGCATGTAAATGCATTAATTAGCCATTGGAATGGCTTCACTGCCATAGTCAGCACATTGACAGGGAAAACTTCCAACTGCAATTAAAATATCAAAGTTAACTCAGAATGAGTTTATAGCTTTCCAGAGCCAAGTAACTAAGGGACAGCAATGATGGGAAATGATTAAACTTTACTGTGTTGCATGTAAATTGGGGAATTGTGGCTGTTTGAAGCAGAGGAGGGAAATGGAGAGTGCAGGATGGTAGGACATTGGTAGCTAAATCAGAGAAAGCAGTAAAATCTGAAAAATGTCTGTGATTCTTCTCAGAATCATAGAATTATCAAGGTTGGAGGAGACCTCTTAGATCACAGAGTCCAACCACTAATCTGCTGTAACCCCTAAACCATATCCTCCAGTGTCAGCTCCAGACACCTCTTAAACACTTCCAGGGACAGTAACTCCACCACGTCCCTGGGCAATCTATTCCACCCTAACAGGGGAAAAAATTATTCCTAACATCTAACCTGAATCTCCCCTGTTACTTCTTGTGGGGAAGGAAAGGCCAGAGACAGCCCTTGTGCCCCCACCTCCCAATATCTCCACAGGCCACTGATGTCCAAGAGTCAGGGAGGGGATCTCTATAAATCCATTCTTGTCTCCCTGAAAGAGTGAGCTCATAGTACAGAGCAAACGCTGCTTCTTAGCCATTTTAAATTGTGGAAGTAGTTGAGATTATAGAACCATGCACTGCTAAAACCACTTTATGGTTGAACTCCTTTCCCACCCCCATGAGCTGTGAACATTGGGATGGAGATGAGCTGAAATCTCTGAGGTGCAGAATAGAATTCTCCTAGAGTAAATGAGCCATCACAGGAAAATCTGTGATACCCAAGGAATAAATAAACCAAAACACTAATCATGCATCTTAATAGATGATTTTATTTTTTTTTAAACAGATGCCTGCAGGAGATTCAAGAGAGACTAAAAGCTTTAACTCTGCCACTAAACTCTGCCACAGAGTCCCTCCTGGCTGCTGTAAAATGGGGCTGATGAGTAAGGGTTGTCTGAGCAACAATGGGAGATAAAGATACAGCCAGTGCTGACTTCTCCAAGGTCAGGGAGAAAGTGAGCCTAGGGGGGTGGGGAAGTACTTAAGAGATTAAAAAATAAAAAGCATCTCTACAGGTGGAGTTAGATTGTTCAGTTAAAATTACAAATTGGCAGCATCACTAATGCCATTTAGCCTCCTGAAAAAGGCCACTAATGGTATCACTCACTGAAAGCTGACAGGTACCCTTTGAGCCTGACCTTTTGTTAAACCAATTCTCCCTGACTTAGATCATAATGAATCAACATTTCCCATTTCAGAGAGGCTGATGTACAGTAAATAGTCCATAAAATTGGTAACAGTGGAAGAATCTCCATTGGCAAAAGGTAAACTTTCTATGGTCACGGCTCAGTTTTTTTATGGGCAAGTCAACATTATCGTTTCAGTTTAGGATAGGAGTGAACTTTGGAATAACTCAGTCTTATCCCCTCTCACCACTTTTGCATGTGTTGTGGAGTGGTCTTGGAATTCACAGATGGCTCCTTTTTGAGGAAGAAATATTGGAAGATGCACTCCTACCACTAATGGGTGTCCAGTCCATTGAGCCCTACCACTCCAAAGCACATAGTGAAGTATGCAGAGAGAGAACATCAGATCCTCAGACCAAACATTCTGCTCTAGTTACCTTCTCCCACTTCATGATACTACTTGCTAATGAAAGCACAGACTGTGCAAAAAGAAAGCACCCAACCTCAATCAGATGTTGAGTTTACAACTGAATGATGTTCTTCAGGCTTCCTACTTCAGTCTGCTCTGAATTTGAAGGTGGTCAGTGTCTTGTACACTTGTTGGGCTGCATGGACAGTCATGTAAGGAGCAGTTTCCAGTGGAGGTTATTTCTTCAGCAGCACATTTTTCTGTAAACACTCCTAGGCTGGGCTTGCATTTAAAGCAGACTCCCACCAGAGGTATTACTGGCATGAGCTTTGTTAATTAGAAAATGCATTGAATGTTGACCTGGCTGACAAACAGTATCGACTTCTAATGTGGTTGGCACCAAGAAAGTTCATTAAGTACTAACTGTTAATGATTTGAATAACTGGCCTGAGAGAGGAAAGAGATCGGTGTTGGCACAAAGAATCGTGCTGCTGCTAGCCCTGTAAAAATCCAGAGAATAAAGCAAGTCTTTGAGAAAAATCTGACCTAGGAATGTTGTGGGAAAGCTTCTTGGGTACCAGAAAACGTCTCTCTCTGATTGTAACACAAATATTTTGGAATTCTCTGAACATTTTACTTTAAAATTACAATTTTTGTCCAAACTGACAGGTCTAGGAGTGATGTTAGGAAATTCAAACACTGCTATGTATGTTCTCTTTCTTTTCTCTAACTAGCTGTGGCTGTAACTTGTATCAGGAACGTTTTTAACTTGGAGCTAAAACTACATGAAAAGAAATGAGTAGAAGAGAATATGGTATATAATCCTCTCAGAGAAACCTGGTCCAGTGGAAGGTGTCACTGCCCACAGCAGGGAGGTTGGAACTTTAAGGTTCCTTCCAACCCAAACAACCTAGGAAATGCCACTGGAGAAAGCACAGATCACTAGCTGAGATTGTACCTACCATTTCATCAAAGCCTGCCACAGATCACTTCTTATCTTTGCCAGGTTCAATGTAGCAAAATCACTGATACTGCTGCTTTATGGACAAAGACCTCTTATGAGCTAGAGCTGGACAGCTAACCAAAGTGTAACTTTTAGCCCTTCATTATGGCTCACATGCACTGACACAGATAAAACAAACCAGCTGCACTTTGTGATCGCCACTGAGAACCCAGGACCGGAAGCAGAATTACTTATTCATTTTAGGTAGTGCCTCTATATGACAGCTGACATGTATTGGAGGAAAATGGGATGGGTTTCATTATTAGTAGCTGGTTTGTACTTACGGCTATCAAATTTTTGCTTCCAAAACTCAGAGTCCAGTGCCTTCTACTAGTGATACCTCTGTAAGGTTACATCATAATACAAGAGACATTCTGGAGAACTGAGATCCATAACAATCTCCAAGTAATTTCCTGCAGGAATGACTTTATGTAACTTATTGCAGTCACATGGATGTTGCTAAGAGCTGGTCAGGATCTCCAGAAATTTTATTTTTCCATATTTAAACCCTTGCAAACAGAGCAGTGAGCATCGATTTTGTTCTAACGTCTCATTTCAGGATGATCATCATGTTACAAAATGTAATACTGTACTTACCAGAATCCCACAACCTACAAGTGTATTTCTCATTGCCTTTGTCTAGTTTATCATTCTTTTTAATGTTATTATAATACTGTTTTGCAGTCCATGCATGCTCAGAAATATACGTCTGAAGAACACTTATATTCTTTAAATCTGCCAAGCAGATTATCAGTTATTAAATCTTTCCAAATTTCTCTGCTTTACAATGAAATCAGGAGAGTTCAAGTTGTGCTTTTATAACTCTATTAAATTGGAGGCTGTAATTCTTGTGAGAAAAGTTATTAACTCAGGCAATTTATCATGGAGTCTAAAAAGTAATCAACTTCTCTGTGAGCAGCTATAAATACAGGTTTCCAGACTGTATAAAATAGGCAGCTTGTTTGGGAACATTCAAAAACCTGAGGAGGGAAGGGCGTACATCAAGAGGTTCCCAGGTGCATTTCCTCCTATTTCTTCTGTCACCTATTTAAAACCAAGTTTCCTATCTCTCTGTCCCAAGCAACAGGAAAGACACCCAACAAGAGCACCTCAGCTGGTTTGAGTGTCTCAGCAATCTGTGGACAGGGAGATATTAAAGGGGCCTGAAGATGCAGAAAAATCATCCTCTGCAAATCAGACTTTTTAAGTAACTTCAGGCTGGATAATCAGCGATATCATTAGTAATCTGGAGCGTTTGGGTATAGTCCCTGCCCTGAGTCCTTGCAGGTGTAAATGAACAGATCTGTGTTCTGGATTTCTCTGGACTGGAAAAAGAAAAGCAGTAGTTCCTCAGGACCCCACACAAACAACCAAGTTTTCTGTGCTCTACCAGTCCTTTACCACTTCCATAGCTGCTGCTGCTCCAAAGAGTTCTCCTCCTTCTCCAAGCTTTTCTTCAACTTTTCTGCATCTCTTTTTTTCTGGTACTTCATTTCTTCTACCCTTCTGCTCTTGACCTTTCTTTAATGTAGTGTATAACTTCCCATTGGCTGCATTACACTTCAGCAGCATTCACATTTCCAGCATCAAAGACATCCCAGGACAGACTTTGAATCACATGACAAACTGTGGGTAACTTTAAAGACTCCTTGTCAAGCAAAATTCTTAGCACCTTTTATTTACTACACAG
This sequence comes from Acanthisitta chloris, assembly GCF_000695815.1. Lineage (NCBI taxonomy): Eukaryota > Metazoa > Chordata > Aves > Passeriformes > Acanthisittidae > Acanthisitta > Acanthisitta chloris. The sequence continues at coordinate 22,870 of NW_008679715.1, read as the reverse complement.
ATTTTCATCTTTAAGCTGCATTTTTGTTGAGAGGCATTTAAGGACTCATCTTCCTGGCATAGGTGTACACCATCAAAGAGGAGCTATTTAAAAAAAAATCGAGTCAGCTCATATTTAGTGTGGCTCACAGACCAGAAAACGCAGCGTTTAGAGTAATGTGTGATTTCAGCTACTTGGGTTGCTTTCTGTTCTCCTGTTCTGCAATGTATGTTTGCTTGGTTGAGATGTTATTTTTATTTTATACTCCAGCTTGGTCCAAGCTAACACTATACATCTTTATTCCATTCTGCCCTTTGTAGTTTCAGCTTTAATTCTGAAAATTTGGCCTGTAAGCTTCAAGACAGATAAAGAAAAGAGCCCACAAGATCAAAGAGGTGGGAGCAGATGAAAGGAAACTAGAGAATGCCTTTAGGGATTAACAAGGAGTCTGAGGGAAAAGGCACCAAATTCCAGTCAGTCACCACCAAACTGTGGAGAAAAACTCTGTGGAAAAAAAGCAGAATAATATGAGGAAGGATGATAGCTGTTCTTAAGGCAAAAGCTGAATTTCTGCTGAGAGAGAATATAGAGGAAGAAAAATTGGGTTTTGCCATCATCCTATAGCTGGAAACAGAAATAGTGACATTCAGTGACCCCATGCTAGAGTATTCATTATTCACAACTCTCTTGAGACAAAATGTAAAATAATTCATGTTGTTCATCATCCCTGTGACTTGAAGCGAAGGGAATGAGATTCCTTTTGAGATATGCTCTGGCTGGGCTTGGAAAAGTTAATGTTTCTGTAGGAGATCTAGCAGAGTTGCATGAGCAGATGTTTCACTTAGGTCTGGGTAATAACAAATCATGCTCCAAATACATAGGAATTAAGAAATGCTGACCTGCAACGAATCATCTTTCCAAATGGTGCGCTTAGATAATGAGCATATGGAAACACCAACATGGAGCTATTACTGAATGGAAATTCTTCCTACTGAATTTAGTTAGCTTTCCTCCAGGCTATGGAAGAGGAATAGATATCAGCTACCAAAGTCCATGTCATTATTGCATCTTTCTCTGACATATAATTAGAGAAACTACCCATAGGAGTCGATGGCAACAACCTGTTCTACTTTGCTGGAACTGCAGACCCTAACAACTTTGCCATGTGGCAGCTGAGAACATCCTTTGGCTCACTGAACACACTGAGTCAATTGAAGAGCTAAAATAGGCTTACAGTGCATGAATGACTCTGACTGTCTTAAACTGTTTATGTTTGTTTTCTTGTTGAACCATCCCAGCATTTTCACGACTGAATTACCCAGTTACTTTTTTGAACATAAGTTTGTTCATGTTGTCAAGGACTCTTTTCAAGCAATGAATGCATTCCAAGTACTTAGACTACCTAAAAAAATTGTTGCTACTATTTCCAAGTGTTCTTAATTATTTGCTATGCGCAGTGTGCTGTGATCCTTGTGAAGGGTATATGCACAATTCATTGCTTCATATGCCTTGAATCACAGAAAACATTTTACTTGCTTTATTCCTTCAAGCTCTAATAATTGACCCTTATATGCAGCTCACAGACTGGACGGCCAAGGGAAGGAGCTTTACTTATATCTGTAAATGAGGTATTTTATAGAAAACTACCCTGAAACAAGCTGAGTCCACAGCAAGTCAGACTTGAATATCTGAAAAGATTCAGCCTGGTCCAGTTGGGTTTTTTTGCTAAGTGGGTAGCTAGTGGGATGAGAAAATGTAGGGAGAGAATTACAGTGACACTATATGTCTAATATTGTGTCTAGTTTCATAAGAAAGGGCAGGTGTGGGACTGTTGGGTTAGGAAGATCAGAAAAGCTTTGGCAGAGTGTATTACGAGGAGAGGCTGAGGGAGCTGGGGGTGTTCAGCCTGGAGAAGAGGAGGCTCAGGGGAGACCTTCTCACCCTCTGCAACTCCCTGACAGGAGGTTGG
>NW_008679715.1:15658-20908 GCF_000695815.1 Acanthisitta chloris | reverse complement strand
GTTGGATTGGACTTGATGGTCTTGGAGGTCTTTCCCAACCCACTTGATTCTATGATTAAGAGCTTGAGAGTTGGGGGACTTGCAGACATTGAAGATGAGGAGGTTACTCCTCGCCCAGCTGGAGGCTTGGTGGAGATTTGGAGTAGTCACCCTGTCTCAGTACCTGCAGCTTGTGTTGTCTCACTGCTTGGCCCTCTACTTCAGAGGGAGTCAGGAAAGACTTAGAGGTCTTTCCCAACCCACTTGATTCTATGATTAAGAGCTTGAGAGTTGGGGGACTTGCAGACATTGAAGATGAGGAGGTTACTCCTCGCCCAGCTGGAGGCTTGGTGGAGATTTGGAGTAGTCACCCTGTCTCAGTACCTGCAGCTTGTGTTGTCTCACTGCTTGGCCCTCTACTTCAGAGGGAGTCAGGAAAGACTTAGACTTAACATCAGTGGGGCACATTGAGCCTCTGGGAAGGCTGAAGAAAGTTAAGGATTATGATAGTGTGAATTTCTCATGGTTCTGGAGTGCACTAAGACTTTTTTTATACCTAGCCATGGTCTCAGGATGCTGTAATAGCTTTGTGTCACCCTGATATGTGTCTCTCATCAGTCATGAAATTGCTGACACTACAGCAGCTTGTAAAGTCCAGGTGTAACTGGTGTGGGAAGGTCTTTTCAAGCTTCAGGATTCTGAAAAATGGATGAGGTTTACTACCAAAAAATGTCATCACAGCCAGCTATTTATCAAAGCACAGTACACTGCACACTGGAATAGCAACACACTCTGCTGTTTGCTTTTCTTGGACATTTTGGGAGAAGAAAATAGCCTCCAAAAAATCAAACCATTTTAGAAATTATTTAAAGGAAATACTGAAGTGATCCAAAACATACTCTTCTTGGGTTATTAAATTACAGTAAAAATATTAGTCCTGCACAGATCATTATTTTATCATTAGCTTAATGTCATCAGTTAATGAAGAAACATCCATGCAGCTAACAGACACGTTTTGTTAGGCTACACACACCCACGGGTAAGAGATGCAATTAAAAGGCTGCCAAAGTCATCATCTTTGTGATGAAGCTTTGTAAGTATCTATCAGGGCACCAACAGCATGAGGTCTTTTTGGTGGTGGAAAATAGTTTTAATTTTACCCATATGGGCATTTGTTTCCCACTACCACAAATTTTGCCCATAGCTCCAGGATAGGAAGTTTCCTATCATAAATTATTTACTATTCTTACAATAATACTCCTTCCTCCTTCCACATTTCAGGAAGGTGTGTGTGATATGGAGGAAATTAAATAGAAAAGGAACAAGCACCTAAATGATGATAGTCCTCTAGAGAAAATATTATGCTAATTTTTAATTATTTTTTCAATTTGCAACCCCTTGGGACTAAAATTTGTTTCAACAGCAGCTCTATCAGATTAAACAAAATCTACTAAGCAATTCTGCAAATGGAAGATTTAGCATCTTTCTGTCAATATGATACATTTTAACAAAGAATTAAGTTCAATCCTATTACATTTTATTATAGGGAGATTATAACTCATAGCGGAAAAGATACAAATGAATTAAGCAGAGCTGCCTGTACTCACTCCTTGGGACTGCTTCTGTGGATATAAAAGAGTTGCTTTCATTATTTAAAGAAAGGGTAATCCCAATGAACTGGTTAACATTTATTCTACTTGTTTAATAGCACAGAATGGCTCTGGTATAGCATACCTGGAAAACATTGAACATTAGCTGCAGCTTCTACATGTCTGCTACCATTTCAGGCACCATAAAGTGCCCCTAGGCAGTGTCTGCTGCACTAAATCCCCTCTACCTCCCAGCCCTAGAGGGGAGGCATCCCAAGAATTTCTGCCTAGCCAGTAGGATAAAATAAAACGCCTAAGCAGAATTAGAGTTGCAACTCAGTTTGACTCTGAATTGTTTCGCAAATCAAAATCTGCTGTTTGATTTTTTCAAAATGTACCTCACTGGAACATTCAAATAGAGATGAAATTATACTGGATGCAATCTCAAGACACATGTGCATCATCCATGGGCTTTAGCCAATATTTTAAGTGCTATTTCCACCTGCTGATCTTTTTTCTGATGTTGCCCCTTCTGCAAAGGACTTCATGATTTGAGATTCAGGTTGACGGATGAGGTCCTACAAAGAAGTCGGTCTACCTTTTAAAACCATTTGCAAAACTTTCAGGAAATAAGTTTCCTGGAGACCATTTAGGACCTGCTGGATATCATGGAATGAAATCACAGGTTTTAAATTCATACTCCTTATATGTAAATTACCCTGAGTCACCATTTTGAAACTGAATCCCTGATGATCATTTAGCAAAAAGCTGTCACCACACAGTCTGACTATGTGCTGTCCTCAACTTGAGTTTAAATAGATTTCTCCCATCTCTACCAGTGCTTTCAGCACAAAGCTGAGGCTGAACAGAGCAGAGAAGCTCTCAAGTCACTGCCAGATTGTCAATTCAATATCTTTCAGAAGGAATAGACTGATTTTTTGATTTTTTTCTTCTTGCTTATTTTTTATAAAAAAATTTCAAAACTTCAACCAAGCAATTTAATAAGGAAGCCTGTTCTGCTTGGGGATGTACAGCTGTTCTTTTGTGGGAGGTTATGAAGCATTTCCAGAAAACTTCAAAGTTTATTTACACACACTGCTCATCCCTGATAAAACAAAATGCTGGGGTTTTGGACTTGCCAGTTGAGAGAGCTGTTCCTTGAGCTGTGCCAGCTATTTGCAGGAGAGGAAATGGAGATGGGGGCTTCATTTGCCCACCCTTATGTAGAGTGAGCATCCCTGTCTACAGAATTTATCGGCATTATCTCTTCCTCTCATGTTCCCTCTTTGCACTGGCCTGGAGTAAGGAAAACTGTATGCTGTGGCCATTGCTCATCCTACCTATTGGCTGAAAAGAGAGGAAATCCTAGCCAGCTCACCTGAATTCCCCTCTGTGTCTTACAAACAATGTCCTGAGACTTTTAGCAGCTCATCTGAGAAATTAAAAGAGAGGATTTTTCTTGACAGTCTTGTTAGAAGTAAATAACTTTTATTCCTAGTGTTCCTCTTAACTTAAATTGTTAGATTTTATGACTTTATTGAAATGCATTGCCACATGGGCAGGACTACAGAATCGCGCTCTCCAGACTGGCAGATGCTTCTCATAATTAACCTAGTTTTCAGCCAAGGAAGGAAGCCAACATCTTTCAGACTTGTGTATTGAAGACCTATAAATACACACTGTGTGCATTTAGACAGGACAGTCTGCTTTCCAAAGGCACTAAGCAAACCAGTATCTTTTAATATGAGAGGAAATCAGGTCATTTGAACTGGGGAATTGGTTGTGGATTTGAGCACTTAATTAGGCAAACCAGTCTGAACAGCAGCTGTCTCCACTGGAGGCAAAGGGCAGAGGAAAAGATAACAGAAGAATAAACTCTGGGTACACCCTGCCCCAAAACAGCCACCAGTGGGAAGGTGCTCATCCTCAGCTGCAAGGTGTGCTTGGGCTGTAACTGGTGTCAGGGCTGACAGTCCTGAGCTGGACAAAACTAAAATCCCACAGGAGGCTTGTGTTGAAATGAAAAGCAGAGGTTCTGAACAGTTTCATCCTCCAAATATTAGATTCAGCAAATTACACAGACTTGGAAGTAATATGCTGTTATAAACTTGATGCTTGTATTTGTTTGGAATTCACAACAACAGAGGAGCATTGTGCACCAGCTGGCATATTAAAACAAGCTTGATGAGCTATGGCAATGTATTTAAATTAAGGTCAACTTAATTTCTTAACCAAAATTTTGTATTCTACCAACAATGTGGCTGAGTGGAATTTTAGTGATGGCAACTGGGAAGCAACTACTCCTCAGGTACAGTAATAAATGTAAATGCAGTGCAAATCATCTCTCAGCATCTTGAGATCAGTCAGTTTTCTGAGATGATTAAAATCCCCAGTAGGAATCTTGGCTTTATTTATTGTTTTGGCACAGTTTCAGATCTTCATCTGTAAAGAGAAGAGGCTTGCAAAGTTTTGGTGCTGGCTGTTGGCAATTCTTAGCAGCTTCTATAATTTATTCCTCAGTGTAATCCAATTTCAGTAGTCTGAGGAGAGAATTGGGTTCTTGGAGGAAAACTGGGATGTTTCAACAAAATTCACCAGACAGACATGTTTTTCAGCTCTGTGGAGAAATTGAAAACAATTTGCACAATGTAAGTGAGGATAATGGCAGTGTGTGCACTGGTGAGCACACCTGTATGCCTTGAGAGAGCCAGTGAGGAAGGACAATTCAATAAACTAATCTGGAACTTAGAGTAAATATCAGGATTTAAGTAAGGCTTATCTAAAAATATAATTCAGCTGATGCCTGTCCTCATTACAGGTGTTTAAGAAATGACAAACATGAGTGCCTGAACTGTTATGTCCCAGGGGATCCTTCCACAGAAATAAAGAAGTTTGGGAACACTTGGAAAGCAAAAGGAAAATTTCCATTCTGTTCCAGTCAAGGGGTGAATGGTATAAGTTTCTCCTGTATCTTATTACTGTGGGAAATTCAGGGTTTTACCTAAAGGAGGTTAGAGGGTTGGCTGTAATCTTCAGTAGCACCATGAGCTCTGACTGCAGAGCAGAAGAGGATGCAGGGGAGAGGATGTCTCACTGAGCAAATGTCTTTGAAAGGGATTTGCTTTCTAGGCAAAAAGAAATGTGTTTTCAAAGATATCCTGAGCTTCCTAAGCTTGTCTTCCTTGCAATTCTCTAGTAGTGCCAAGTGGTCCCTGACCAAAAAAGCTAATAAAGCTCCTACTTAAAGACTGTCTCAAGCCCAAAAGTGCTGTTTGTCTGGTGGAGTGAGGCATTTGCAGCCACTTTCTGAAGTGAAAATGTGTTGAGTTAGTTTTGGGGAAATATATTGTAATGAATATTGGAGTCAAGCCTGGGGCAGCACCATTCACTCTGCTTCCCACTCTGAGGGAATGGTTCTAATATCAGAGTGTTTTAACTCTCAGATGTTAAGATCTAGTAATAGTTCGCTAGTCCACAAAAGAGGATTTTAACCCAAATACTTTCCACTGATTACACATAAAAATGACTAGCCATTTTCTGACTTTGTGTAAAATAGAGCAGGGGAAGACATCATACATATTTGCCCTAGATTCTTAGAAACCTTTGATTTATCACTACTAGATGAGACTGAAATCTCATTCTCTAATCCTTTATCTCTTCTTTTTCTTTCCATTTCTGCTTT
>NW_008679715.1:6265-15625 GCF_000695815.1 Acanthisitta chloris | reverse complement strand
CTGACTTTTAGAAAAGACCTAGAAAAACCCAGGAGAAATAAAACATCACAAAACCCAAGTCAAGCTAATTTCTAAATCTTTTATTTTCTCAACCATGAAATTGTGGGAATACATTTTTAATACACTCAGAGCTGTTTGTTAATTAGAAGATGTCATTGCCTTTGAGGACTCCGGGAGGTACAATCAAAAGTCTTTGCATGCTTCATGACAGCTTTGAAAACATATCCCTACAGTGACCAAATGGATGAAAATATGTAAAACCAGGAAAGCTACAAGGGGGTTCAATTGTTTAAGCAAAGAGATGGAAAAGAATTACAAATGTGTGAGCAACTGCCTTTGGGAAGGGTTTCAGTAAATATGGCAGAGCTCTGCATGTAAATATGCTGAGAAAATCCCCTTTCCTGTCCGAGACAGGTCAGCTCACTGTAACATATAGAAGGTTTTAGGATTGATTTTTATTTTTTTTAATATGTATATATTTCTTTTCCAAAATTAAATGTACATTTTAAATCTTAACTCATGCCATCTTAGCAATTAGTTCCAGCATCTACCCATGCCAATCATTGCCACTGTAATTTTTCTTAATTAAAACTAGTCATGGCAAGGGAAAATTAAAAATCTAAATGCCCCAAGTTTCATACCAGTTGTAGAAACCTGGAAGCTTTGTTTGAAAAAGACAACATTTTTTTTTTCACTGAAACTATTTATTTGCTGCTGTTTTACTTTTGTAGCTGAATATCAAGTCTGAGGTTACTTAGTATGATAAATCTTAACATGTAGACTGTATTTCAGTAAGCCATGAGCAAATGAATCAAATGCTGCTTTCCTTTCACCAAGAGAGGGATGGGCCAAATGTGCATGGCCAGAGTATTCACATCCCAGTCTGTGCACAGCACCAGCACTACTTCCACTGGGTGTGCAAAACACCAGAAGAGCTGGAACACCTTGTTTGCTCTCACTTGGCTTCTGCAACTATTTCTTCTTATTGTAACTATTTCTTCTCTTTGCATCAGCTTTTTTCATTGCTGCTAGGAGAGAAAAGGGATCACATTCCTCCTTACAGTACCTCCACTGATGTGAGCTCACATTAGAAAACTTCATTCTTCTTACAGGCAAAATTATCACAAGCAGTGGGAAGAGGGTTGGTGTCACATTAAGGCTTTGTCAAAGAGCCAGAACTCTCATACTTTATTAATGAGGATTTTCTTTTGATAGATGTGCTTTGTATTCCAGTAGCTGCAAGTGGTTTCAGGGTTACAAGTACTTTTCTGGGAAGCACTGGTGTTACTCACAGCTAAACACTGATTTTCAAAGAAGAGTTGATGTGAGATCCACAATGTATCAGTTAATGAGGAGGTTTTGCTACACAGCCTCCTGCTGTTTGTGAATCCTTTTATTTGAGGGAACACGGGGCATCAGGCTGGGATGCATTTTTCTTAGCTGTGCCACCAATTTGTTGGGTGACCTGGATGAGCCTCTTCATCTTCCTGTGCAACAGCTTTTCCCACAGCATAATAAGCATTGTGGTACTTTTTTCTTTTAGAAGGTGTGTGATGAGGAATGTTCAGTGACCTACAACACACAAGTGTTCTTATTTCAGTTATAAGAAGATAAACCTTTTCTTTTTAAAATAGTTGTCCATTGTTGATCCCTTGCTGTGAATGCCTTTGCCAGGCCACTAACACATGGATATCAGCAGCAAACACTTGACAGGATTAATTACCACTGCAGTTACCACCTCATATCATGTGAGGAATCACAATCAATCAAAGGAAAACTTCCTGGTATCTAGGATACCTCTGTGTTTTGACCAGTAAAGGCTTTCTTTATGTCACTGAAACCCACGGCATATGAGTAGCATAGTTTTTCTCTTCCTACTTCAGAGCTACTTATGAACAAACCCATCACTTTCCCACTCCTCATATATTTACCAATATTTTGTGATCTGTCTGCAATCTGACAGTGTTGCCTCTTGCTGAATCTTGTGCACTAAGGTGTTTCAGTGTTCTGCCAATTGACAGGGATGATAGAAATAACACAGACAGCAATGGTAAGAATAGGCTCATTTTACTATTGGTGTTTTAAGATAATAGAAAAATGAATCATATATTTCCATATAAGGTTGGTTTACTAAGCTCTGATACAAACAGCACAAACAGCAACAAAGATAATGGGAAATGTAATGCACCTAATCATTACTACACACAGGAAAGAACAGTGATTAAGAAAGATACATCACCAATTGCCCTAATACTTTATCATCATCCAGACCTGCAGTTGCTGGGGAGCCCCTGGTTGCAGAGAGGGTTTGGAGAGCCTTTCCCAGCAATTGGGAAGTCCTCCACTCGTAGGTGAGGCATCCAAAGTTGCTGCAAGATGCTCCAGCTTTTATAGGGCAAATTAGCAAGCTAAAAATAATGTGCAGGTTTTTTTGTGGTTTATGCAGGTAACACCTGGTGGTTCTCCCCTCTGACCAGCTGAGGTTGGGGCTTGGCCAGAGCCCAGGACATTAGTGGTGGAGTTTCCTAAGATATGTTGTAGACAGGGCATGACCTTGGAAATACTTCACAAGCAAGTATATAGCCTGCAACAAGATATTTTGCAGAAGGCAGCATGGCCTAGGATTGATATCTAGCCTACACAAAGGTTATCCACATCTATGTTCTACATTCAGCTATATAGGTAACTAACACAAAGAAGCACAGTTCACAAGGAGTACAGGATTCATCTGTAAGTCAAATCTGGCTTGGGCCTACTGTCCAAACCTTAGCATTTCACTCAGACAGTGACTCACTGAACTGAATAGAAAAGGTATTGAAAAACCAAAAATTTGCAAATCAGATTGTCTTCAACGTAATCAAAGATGCAAGAACTCATTTTAACCCATAGCCCTTCTGAGGACTGAGGAGATCAACATGGAAATTGGAATTTAAGGAAAAAAAAAGGTTGCTGACTTGCTGACTGTTAAAAATAATGCAGTTATATTGTCCATTGAATTCTGTAATGAAATGAGGAATGCACTTAATTATATGATCCCAATGGTAATACCTGAAGTAATAAGGTTTCTATTTGGTTCTTGGCTTATTTCCTCCCTGCCACCATGTTCATGTAATTTTTAATGTTGCTACAAAAATTGTTAAACTACTGTCCAAGATTTAATGCATAAATAAGGATACAAAGAGAGCTAGAGCAGTGCAAATATTCCCATGCCAATGTAGTCTTATCTCTTACAAAAAGACTTTTCTGAAAGTCATAACTTGTCCTTCCAAGCTTTTAAAACATAGATAATAAAACAAAAGCTGAAGAAATGTGATTTCATTTAGAGGTCAAAATTACTAAGGTTTTTTTGTGTTTTGGTGTTTGGTTGTTTCAGGTTTTTTAAATCTTTGTAAATGAACAATTATCCCTTAGTAAATTGTGGCACAATGGATTAGTCATGCTTGTCAATACCATGGACAAATCAAGGCCTTGAGATTACTTGTGTTTAAATTACTTTACAAAGGACTACAAAATATTATGGCCTGCAAAATTATGTTTCAAAACTGTCTTTATTTCCTTAAAATTATGCAAGAAATTGTAACTGTTGGCCATGGAAATCATCTGCATCTATCTAATGTTGATTTATACATGCCAATCAGCATTTCTAATCCCTGGAAAGTTAGGGGACTTAAAATCTTCTGGAATTTAAGACTTCATACTTAAAACAATTTTGACAGATACAAAACCTTATGGATCTATGCCTCATTTCTATATCTCCCTTGGGGTGCTCAACAATTTTGCACATATAGGGTGTCTAAATGGCCAAGTAAGAGGAGGATTAACTTGCAATAGTACATTATCTTTTGCTGGAAGGTTTCTCCTCCATTCCTGGAGATGGAAGGCAGTTGTTAAGGACAGGAGGAGGACTGAGGATCCCACTAGGCTGAAAATGGCCCTGCAAGGTCTGTCACATACTATACTTTGCTTAACAAAGAAGGTTTATTATTAAAAGTGCAACTTAGAAGCTTTGAGTAGTGAGTATGATAATATTTTGAAGATATATTCTAGAAAATGTTAGACAGGTTTAGGAACCTGTGGTTTTATTTGAGAAATTTTTTATTAACAGGTTAAACATCTTTTTCTGTCAAAATCAGGAATACTTTGTAAATATCACCCCTCTGACTTCAAACCTCCTTTGGATTTAATATTGTATAACTCATGCTAAATATTTCATAATTTTTTTATGTTTTCTGCTCTGAAGTTTGCATGTCTGGTATCTGATTCAGATTGATCATTCTGCCTTCAAATCAGGGACATTTTATTTAAAATTCTATGGAGAATAGCAAGCTTGAGAACTGTTTTATTATGGAAACCTCATCTACAATAATCCACTATATGAAAAACATCTCTATTCCCCAGTCTTTGCAAAATGTAGCAGAGAGAGACCAAGAGAAGGAACATGAAAATATAAGAACAAAGATGGAAAGGAATTGCTAAGCAGGGAAAAGGTGCTCTGGGCTCACAATTTTAGATCTGTTGATCTTGTCAGGGAAAAAGTGGTTGTTTAATTTGTATTAAAACCCATTATCAGGTCCTTCTCATAGCAAAACTTCCAAAAGTGCTGTAAGAAATAGCTTGAAGGAGAACAGAAAATAAAATGAAGGCATTCTTCAAAGAGTAGCTGAACAGAGGCTGTGAAAATTGTGTTTACCGCAGACTCATATTTCCCTGCTCTGGTAGCAGCTGAGCTCTTAGTCACGTTGATCAGTGTTGCTTCATTGCTGTATTAGAGTCCTTCATCTCTCCAATTGCTGTCTCTCCTCTGATAGTTCAGTGGCTTCTTAGGAGCTCTGGTTGTGGAGCTTGGCTTGGTGAGCTCCAAGTGCAAAGTTCTAACCATGGACCACCTCAGCCTCTTTTAGTAATGAAATAATAACCTAAGGGAAATATTTGGCTATAGGGAACCAGCTCCCTATTGCAATGAGAATTATAACAGAGAGAGAGCAAGAGTGTTTGTCCAGGCTAGGGAATCACATCCTTGTTCTGGTACTGCAATAGTCTTCTTACTTTGTGAAAAATAAAAATAAATCATACAACCCACCTCTGCTTGAAACAGAGTTCAATGCTCTGTGTGTGGCCAGGAGAACATGCAGAGAGAAATGCAGGTGTTTGGCTTTGGAGAGTTAGGGCACTCCATGGATCCCAAAAAACCTCGTGTGAACAATCATCATTCCAGGACTGAAGTGAATGGATCATCTTCCCCTGGTATGTAGGAAGCACAAGAATTCTGATATGCATGTTGTGCTTAGATTGTTGATAATGTGGGAGAAAACCTGAGCAGATATTTTATTTTTTTTATCTGACTGCTCTGCAGATTGATGCTTCTCAAATCCAGGGAGCTTCCTTTCTGTCATGCTTTGTGCACATTGTCAAAGAGAAGGGATTGAGAGAGCCTCTGCTTCTTAGAAGGATGTGAGAAATGTTTTATGTGTTAAGCATGACAGCATGGAGAAATGAGGTTCTTTCCATTGCTTCCACAAGGAGCCACCTTTGTACAGCTGCTGCATACTAAAGTTTTGAAGATGGGAATTCTGGTGACAGCAGATACTATGCATTTATTACAGATATATAAACCTTGAAACCCACTTTTTTCCTTCCAAAGTGAGTTCCAGAAATATTCTTCTCATAACTTCCATCCAGAGCACTAACAGTCTTAGAAAAGTAATTTCTCCTATACTGAAGGCCTCAAGCCTACTGATGCCACATGGTCACCAAACAGATACTTATCAAACTATATCTGTTAAGAATTAAGAAATAGATAGCCCTTAAATTCTGCAAATGTTGGAATAGCAAATTTTTCAATTAATTCTTTTTCAAGGGGAGATGAATACATGTCATATCCCTAGTAAAAGGATATTCTTGATTCCCACATGGTAGATATTAGCAAGGATCTGGTGGCTTTTAGCATAATGAAGAACAGAAATATGATGTCTAAACTTGCTGGGTCTGGTAAAGTTTTGCAGACAAATGCACCACAAAGTGAACTTTGCATTTGTTGAAGAAGAGAAAATATCCCCTTGCTCCACAGAGGAAGATAAACTGGTTTGCTTCGTGTTCAGCTTACTGTCAGCATGTTCCTAATGTAGGAAAACAATCTGGAAGCTGGATGGGCAGGCTTTGGTGGTGAGGGACCTCAGGACCTTGTGCCAGCTCAGGCATGCGGCACAAAGAGCACTTGCTCTGGAATGTGGATAAAGAAATTCTCAAAACAGAAGCAAAAGTTCAGGTGTAATTTTAATGGAAAGGACTACTTTTGTCAGAATTGAAGATTTGGCTTTGAGTGAAATCAGTTTTATTGTCTTATAGGAGGGAGATGGTTACATATGACAATATTTGGAAATGAAGGTTTCTTACTCTCACAATTTATGTCCCATTAAGAATTCCAGTGTCATGTAATATATTGCTGTAAATACATCCTGAGTGAATTGGCTTCGGACTACATATATTCCACCCCTCCCGATCTGCTGTGAGTCCTATTCTAGGGATGAGAAACACTGGAAAACTGAAATCATCCCCAGTATTTCTGGTAGAGAAATAGAGCAACTCCTTATGGCAGAGTTTCAAGGCAACAATCTGAAAATGTTTTGCAAGGAGACAGAGGTACATTTTAATGAGTAACAAAGATCCCACTCAATGCCATAAATTTTACATTCCCCAGCCACATTGCACTGAAAAAATATGACTTCTTAGATTACCTTGTACAGTGTTTCTTTTAAAGGTTATTTCCATACAAGTTTGTCTTGAGAAAGGAGTTGTCAGATGCTTCTAAATATTACTTGTGTGAAAAAACCATTTGTGCATAAATTGTCTTGTAAATTTAAGTTCCCAGATGCATTTCTTACAGCTCTGATCTGTGACTGCACAATGAGTGAAGTTAAAAAAACTTATAAATCCTCAAGTAGTTTATAGTTTCTGAATTTTTTTCTACACTGATTGGGTCATTTCAGGCAAACTCAATGAGGCATGGAAGAACACTGTGTATCCCTGCAGAGGTCTTGGATTTCAGAGGTGTCTTAGTACTGCATTTCATCGTAATTCCCACTTGAACAGAAATCATACTTCTAAGGCATGAGATGTCTTTCACTGATCAAACTTCTAAAAGGAAGTTCATGCCAACTCCTGCAGGCCTGAGTTTTTTGGGTTTTGTTGGGATTTTTGTGTGTGTGGTTTTGTGGTTGTTTGTTGTTTGGGTTTTTTTAAATCTGCCTTTGTTCTTTCTGTGCTGAACAGAGAAAAGTCAGAAACAGAAAGGAAAATAAAAGTACATAAAATCAAGTATGGGGATATTGCCACAGTGTGGAGGGCCATAAAGTCAATTTATCACATGGCTGAAGCCAGTCAAACTCTCTCTTGCACACATGAGTATGAACTGAACTAGCAGCTATTATTATTTCTCTAACATCCACTGCATGTTGGAAGAGCAATTTCACATTTTAAGGAATCTTCTTTAAAGAAGAGGATGTGAACAGTTTAGAAAATCACCACTAAAGCAAAGCCATAACCTCTCTCTGCACTACTTTCACTGAGAGGGAAAAAACAGATGGATCCTGCTGGTGCCATAGAATATAAACCAACATATACAGCTCAAACAGGACTGTAAAGAAACCCATTTGATCCATGGTTGGTGAGGCAGGTGATGATCTCTACTACAAGGTCTTTCTTTTTTTTTTTAATGGATGCTTCAGAGGGTGATTTCTTTTTTATATCTGGATACATGGTATTTGTCTGTTAATAGATACAGTATTTCAGCCAAGTCATTTTCTACCCTGCAGACACTTATAAGAATAGGACACTCAATATGTCAAATGTGATGGGTCTTATAGGGATTTTTACCTCTGCATTACCTTCATCAACGATCATAAAACTTGCTTTTTCAGCACTATTTCAAAGGCAGATCAAATAATTATTGTACTTATGGGAAACATTTACATAAGCTCTTTAAAACCTGAAATCTGAACACTAACACACTGCCATAGAAAAAGTATTAAGACTCATTTGATTTCTTTCAGTAACTTAATGCCTCATGAGAAAGCAGTTTAAAGTGTGAAAAACAGTCCTGGCAGGAGGCAGATTTATTGGAAAAGAAGCCCTTGTGACCTAACTTCAGTCCACTGACCATGCATTTTTCTCTTTCCCATGGTTCCCACACTCTAGTTGCTGTTGATTTCTACTTCTTTCCACTTATTATGTGCATGATGTACCCTTATACCTGCTCTGTCCAGTCTGTCCCACAGACAGACACATTCCCCTCTGATGAGGTTGGAGCAGCTTCCCACAACTGGTGATCCATGCTTCTGCACCCTTCACCATGCTGGTTTGCTTTCAGAGCCTTTTCCAGAGTCATCTTGCATAGAATCATAGAATGGTTTGCATTGGAAGGGACCTTAAAGATCATCTAGTTCCATCTCCCTGCCTTGGACAGGCAGGATCTTTCATCCTTTGACCAAATTTCAAAGGACATTTGCTATTCTTTCCTCCACGATGCACCAATGTCCTTCCCCTGCATGCCCAAGAGCCACAACCTGTAAAGCATCATCAGTGAAACAACTTGAGAAGCTGATTTTTTAAGCATTTTCATTTAATATTTGGATTCCTACAGCTATGTAGAATTATTCTCTCTCTGACACAATTCTGTATATTTTTTTTCTGCTGCCAACATACAGATTGCATAGATGGTATTTTTATTCTGCCAGACTGCTGCAGGATTTTCTGGCTCTTAAAGACTTGTTCCTAGATTATCATTCTTTGTTTTATTTAAACTGTGAAAGTGAGAAAACCCAAATCAAGCTGACTGGGAACTCTGGAGCATTTAAACCTTGTGTTCCAAAACCTGCATCTTTTCTTCCTGCCTGTGATCAATTTATAATTACTCCAGAGGAAAAAGAAATCATGCACAGCTAGAGAGAAGCCACAGGTCATCACTGTGCTAAGATGCAAAGGAAGCTTACGCATCATGTTTCCTGAATATTCCTGGAACTTCTATATTTTGCTTCTCTTTACCTGCAAGGTTTTTATCCTCCAACTAATACTTATCAGTACATCAGAGAAATCAGAGCACTTTCTGGGATGCACCACAAAAAAGAGCATTAAGGTACACCAAAGAACCCAAATCCCATAGGAGAACACTGTGTAACACTCTTCCAAGTTATTTTATTAGGGGGAAAAAAAGAGCAATTGTAAAGCTGCTATTGACACTGAATATGTAAAGCCTTATACAAAACTACTACCTAAAGCTCTCTCAGAGGGGACTGGTGGGAATACATCTAAAACCTGTAACAGTAGTGGTCATCAACAGTATCAACCAACAGCCAAGGAACTGCC
>NW_008679715.1:0-6239 GCF_000695815.1 Acanthisitta chloris | reverse complement strand
ATCTTACTTTAATGTTTCTAATGCCATTTGTGCTTACACAGAGACTTTATCTTTCACAGGGCATCAGAGCTTTTTATTTCAGGCTTTATATTGTACTATCAGACCAAGATTCTTGTTTCTGTTTCCGTTGAGCTTATAAGAGGCTCAGAGCTCCACAGGATCCCTTAGTATAGAACCATTAGAGCTCAGAATTCGCAGCCCATTTGGTGGAGGAGAAACACTGGTGAAGGAATCATCATGGTTCAAGTAGCTGACGTGCCAGGCTACTTTTTTTCCTTGCCATATGCAGACTGTATATCCACATATTGAACTTCACAGTTATTTTCCATGTATATTTTCCATCTAAAAGCCTTGAAGCAGGGCCATACTTTCACTTTTGACATCAACTGCCAAACTTTACTGGACACTGGAATCGGACAAGTGTTAATATATCATTTTCTCAAAAATGTGAAAATCATTTAATGAAAATGCTGCACGTTATGAAATAATGAAGGTTTATGCCCTCATGAGAATAAATTTTGGGCCGTATCCAACCTAAAATATTAATGTGTAGGCTATATTACATGCAGATATTAATAACATTTTACTGCATATACACTGTTACCATGGTTTCTGGACATTTGAATTTTTTACTTTAGTTAGAAAAATCCTGAATAACCCAAAACATTAATAACCTGGTTTAAAACTTTTTCCATCCATTTAATATGCAATAACACGAGGACGCTTCTATTTCTCAATACTCACTTTCTCAAATTCCATAAATTACTGTGTTCACATTTTCATTAGCTGTAGCCATGGAGTTGCAGATGGCTCTTAAAATCAGTCTTTCCTTTATTTTCCATTATTTTTTCATGAAGCATATCTTCTAAGAGACTTATTCCTCCTTAAACATTTATGTCATGGAACATCAGGTTGTCAGGAACATTGATTGATTTATCAGTGTTGAGTATGTTGCATTGTTTCCAACTTCACATCACTGTCACTCTTATCTTGTACCTTAGAGCAAAATGAGCTGATGCTGATAAATTACTTATTAGCTACAAAAAATATTACTTTATGTATGTGTCTAATAAAATAATAAATGAATGTTTTCTCAGGTTGCAAGGACCTGAGAAAAGCTCTGAAATACTTCAGGCTTCTCTCTTTTAACCCATTCATTGGATGACTGAGTGGTGTGGATATTGCAGTGCTTGGCACCCCAGGCACAAACCTTTCATGTTTACCTAAAGCAGTTCATAGATTCATAGAATTTTAGGGGTTGGAATGAACCTTAGAGATCTCTGCTGTGAGTGCACATTACTGAGTCATGGGAAGTGCCTTAGTACTTCTGTTTCAAAGTATTTAACAAACTATTATGACAGCCAAGGTCGATGCAGCAGTAATTCACCAGTTCAAAATTATTTCAGTTAATTATTTCATGACAACAATACTTGGGAGAGATGTTGCCTGGGTAACAGAATAATCCCCTCTTCTCTTTACAGAAATTTTAAATCTTTTATGATTCAGAGGATTAAGCCACCCCAGTATTGTTGCCCAGTATTGTTTCCTGTAGGGTTCCAACACCTAAATAGGTTTTGAGTTTTCCCTTCACAAAGCCAGACAGAAGATGAAAATCACCAGCAACACAGCAGTAGAAGTGCATCCTGTCCTCTGCACAACATGCTCTTCTCATGTTGACCCACTCTCATTCCAGGTGTCCTCAGACACCAACTGAGCTGTGCACTAAGAACAGACACCAGTGGAGTGAGATTTCTGCTCCTAAAATGGCTAAGAGAAGCCAGAGTGGAGCAGCATCATTTTTACCAGACACAAGAAGAGCATCACAGGTCAGAGCATTGTTCCCTTAGTAGCTGTCCCTAAATGAAATTCCCCAAAGTCACACCAGAAACCTAAACAGTTCTATTTAATGGAAATTATTTTTCACAATGACAGACTGCAAATCCAGCCTAGCTGTGAACCCAGTCATGGTAATGTATTTTATGGAGGTAAGTAAATGCTCATCAGCAGAAGTGTTCAAAAAAGGACCATAAATAATGTAAGGGCCAGAGCCTCAGAGTGATTGTGTTAGAGCTAGTGTGAAATCAGAAAGAGATGGCACAAAACTGGCACCATAGAAAAGAAATTTAATATGTGAATTAAGTAGCAATTTGTTCTACACTTCATCACCTTTTTGGACCCTTAGGAAAAGAGAAATTCTTAAGGCTAAAGGAAATATTTTCAGGAAAAAAATCAGCAGACCACTTGAGAAGTCTTTCTTTTGATGACACTTGTTCAAACCCAAATGGGTCTGCAGTCAGTCATTAGAGCTCTCTTCACAGTTTGCTTCATTGCCTTTGAGAGTTTACATTTACATGTCCAGCAAGTGCAGCAGAACTGGACTAGACCATACGTGCTCACTTGGTGGAATGTTTCTGGATAATTTTAAATGTTTGAGTTGAAATCATTTGGGAAAAGTATTTGAGTCTTTGATGAAAACCATCTGGTTTTGCATAAAGTCATCAGTTCTTGGTGCTAAATATTCCATGCTCTGAAATTTATATATTGATTTTATTTTTATGTTAATTTTAGTAGAACTCTGAAGTCCCAAGAATAGAATATCTTTCATCAATACCATTTATTCAATCTTTCTCTGAAAACACAACATGAAATACAGAAATCAATATTAGGGTTATCAACTTAGACTGTGATTAAATGAATCGTGACTTCAGATACATTCCCTTTGCAAAAAGAAATCCCTCAGTCCCCTGATTTTAAACAACTAAGTTAGCCACGCTAACACTGAAAGCTGAGTGCACATTGAAATCCACCTGCATTCAGGGTTGCCTTGGGATGTTTTCATCCCCTTCCTTTAGTGCAACTTTAGAAATACCTGAAGTGTTTCATTGCATAACATGCTTTGCTGAATAAGGATGTGTGATTGCTCACATTTCTGCGTGGGTGAGGAGTGTTGTGCTGAAAGAGGACCTAATTCTCTGCTGATCCTGAATGTAGACCTCTCAGTTGTCATCTTGAAAACAGACAGTGTCATATCAGGTCAAGTGATGGGGAACACATCTCAGGGGAACTATCTTCCTGTGTGCCTGTCTTGAATACAGAGTCTGTGATGTGACATGGCTGTACCACATCTGCCTTTACACTCAGAGACCTCCAGCTGCAGAGGAGAAGCTTGTTTCAGAGGAGCTGTCTGTCCCTTGAGGAGGCTCCAGTCATGAGGACAGAGGACATGGCACAGAGCTGGGCCACATAGCACACACATAGCTGTGAGGCTGCCCGAGGCAAAGCACAACTGTGCCAGTCTCATGCTCTGTGCACAAGCCCTGATAGAGAGAATGGCATCACTTCTGTGCCTAGTTGTCAGTCAGCCCCTGTTCAACAAGGGACACTTCGCTGGGAGGAAACTTAAGAAGCTTTAAACACATGGAGTAGAAATGATAACACTAAGGCAATAGCAGCATAATTTGTAAGGCAAATATAACCATGCCCTGTAGCATATGTGAATTGGTTACATATCCTGGTTTCAAACTGGGGCTTCTATAATGGAATGCAACAGTGCAGAGTCTCAGAATGTGGTGGTGCACCGATGGATCCCAGGAGCTCCTGCAGCTCTGA
This sequence comes from Acanthisitta chloris, assembly GCF_000695815.1. NCBI lineage: Eukaryota > Metazoa > Chordata > Aves > Passeriformes > Acanthisittidae > Acanthisitta > Acanthisitta chloris. The sequence goes on along the minus strand of NW_008679715.1, from coordinate 2,630 downwards.
CTTAAGGCCATGGAAATTAAAGAGGTCCCAGAAGCTTTCGCAGGATTATTCCTACAATAATCATTATGCAAAAGAAAAAGCTAAAAGAGGGAAACTATACACACATCTCTACTTTGGTCCCACTTCCTCTTATTCAAACTCAAAGAAAAATTGTTTACATTCATGAGCCAAAAGCTATGTAAAATCATAGTTCTCATGATTTATTTAATCATCAATTTATTAAAATGGTTTTTTATGATCACCCACAACTTTATTCCAGACAGCTAGAGCTCCAATAGTCCTCACAAAGTACATATGGAGAATAAAGTCTCTCCCACTGGGTATCATATCTTGGACACTTGATAGTCCCAGAGGTTTTAGTGGGTTTAGTAACATTTCTAACAGTGTAATTACACAGCTGTAAGCTTGATATTTAATTTTTGTATGGAAGTCAGAAGTGTATCACTGTATTTAGAGATGAGTGAGAGGACTAAGGCCCTTGAAGGGGTTTGCATTCTTGCTTGGCAATGATTTAAACTAAGAATAAGATTTGAAAGGGTATATTGTTACCCACCTCAAAAAAAAAATCATTAGCATCTCTGGTTTTAGTTCACATCCATTTGCTGTGCTTCAGTCTCTGTGTTGGTGAGTAGCTACAGATGGACCCCAGGAATCACATGTATTTCATCCAGTATGCAGCTCTTTCTTTCTGGTGTCTTCCAAAATGCCTATTCCTTTCAGCTTTTCCAGTGATCCTTATCACTGTTTGCAAACCTCTTCCTCATGTCCTCTCTATCCCTCTGATGAATCTTCAGTCTGGCTCATGCACCCTGATTCTCACCCTGCTATCTGACCCCAAAAACTGCTCTTAGATTCTTAATTTCCCAACCAACTTGGCAACACAGCCCTCATTTCCTCTTTTGTTTCCTTTTCTTCAGTATCTTTGTCCTTATCTTCAACTACCTGAAAGTATCTATTTCTTTTAAGCTTTACATTTATACCTTAGTTTTCTGATGCAAGAAAATGGATGGAAAATTGCCAAGGAGAGCCCTTGTTTCTATTGTGCAATAAGTTTCAAAGGACTCTTCTCATAAAACCCCAATCCAACAAAGCAAGAAAACGACCAGACTCCTCCAAAACCATGAGCAGCAGCAGCAGGTTGTCCAAGATAAAACCACACAATTAGCAAAAAATAACTAAAATTAGTGAAGCTAAGCAGCTCTCAGGCTCTCACAAAACTATCTCTGGAGGTGTAGATCATGTTGTCCTCAAATAATAACAAAGAAAAGGGAACAAAAAAAGCTCTTTACTGCTCCAAACTGCAATTTTTCAGCCTTAAGAGTAAAGAGACATCTTTGGTTTTGATGATGATTTGGAGAAATAAGTTCCAATGTTAAAGTGACCTGAAAACTATAGTGAGCAAAGTACTGTGTTTCAAGAGGAAATTTCTTTAGAACAGAGTTGGAAAAGGGATCAGCTGCAAGTTGTTTCTTGAGTTCCCACTTGCACAAATTCAACTGTGATTAGAAAGAAAAGAGGAAAAAACCCACGAGGATCAGCATTATCTCATCTTCTGTGACAAAGTGACACTGCAGCACTGTAAAAACTTGTAGCTGGCACTACATTCTTGCCATCTTTGGCCACCTAGTGGCATCTTTTTCCCTATGAAGTATAACAAACGAACAATTACTATTATTTTGAAGAGAAATAACCCCCACAACAGTGAATGTATGTTAAATACCTGGAACTATATGACTCTGGTCATGTTATTAATGCTGTGGCACAGAAAACTGGTTTGGATGCTGCAATGCTCTGCAGCCAGATGTGCTCAAGTGCAAATGCCCAGGGATGTGTCACTTGAGAGGCTTTGCCTGGCACGAGGGACAGCTTGGGGACAGTAGGAGTGATACTAGGGGGTTAAAGAAACAGGGATCTAAGAGCACAGCAAACTGTTTCTAGGTTAACCCTTTGGTATCACATAGTTAACTCCTTCTGTGGCTTCACAGGGATTAGTAAAGAAACAGGGATCTAAGAGCACAGCAAACTGTTTCTAGGTTAACCCTTTGGTATCACATAGTTAACTCCTTCTGTGGCTTCACAGGGATTAGAAGATCCTAGAATGCACAGGAAGGGAAATAAACATGCCTCAGATTGCACTGTTTACAGTTTTGTGCCATTTGTCACCCTCCTCCTGTCACATATTATTTTCAAGTAGTTACACTGCCTTCAAAGTTCTTCATTCTGTTGCAAAAGTAGCAGAGTGGTGTTAATTGGGGAAATAACTGCTTCCTAATAGGACAGGTCAGCCAGGAGAGTGTTAGGTTGGATATTAGGGAGAGATTTTTTACAGAGAGAGTGCTCAGGCATTGGAATGTGCTGCCCAGGGAGGTGGTGGATTCCTCATCCCTGGAGGTTTTCAAGCTGACTTACATAAAGACAGCTATAACTTTAGAACTCCAATTCACCTACGGATTCTGTATCACTTAATCTGTTAGTCTAAAAATGTTTCTAAGGAGAACATACTCCCATGGCTTTTCTTGGAAGGACAGAGGGACAGTTTGCCCTTGAAGTTCCTTGTGAATGGCTTAAGTGTGTAAATGTAATGTTACTCTATATACAGACTACCTGAATGATACAGAGATCAGATTCAA
>NW_008679714.1:0-9598 GCF_000695815.1 Acanthisitta chloris | reverse complement strand
TGTGTGTGTGTGTGTGTGTGTAAAACTCTGTGGCAGCCCAGTGCCTCACAGTCCTGTCAAATTCTAGACACATGAGAGAGCATTTTCCTCAGAATTAACAAACTCAAGCAGTGCTAGTGAAACTTGGAAGAGGAGCAGAGGGAAGATAATGAAATGTTCTCATCCTCATGTTGAATATAGAAACAAAAGAAAATATTAGAAAGGGTTTCTCTAGGTCTTCTACCTGGTACTGCTCAAAACCAGGGCAACTTCTAATATTATAAGAGGTTTCTGAGGGCCTTGTCCACTTGAGTTTCAAGTAACTCCAATGTTGGACATCTCAAAACCACTCTGTGCCCCTGTTCCAGTGTTTATATTTCCTGTTCTACAACTTGTAGCAGTTTTCCAGTTGTCTTTTTTGTTCACCTCAAAGAAGTTCTCTCTGTCTGCTTACACCCACCCATTAGAGAGAGAACACCAGATCCCTCCTTAGCCTTTTCTCTGGGATATATCTCTGATACATTATGTGGTGCATCCCCTTAACCAACTTGGCACCTCTCCACTAGAATCTCCTATGTTTGTCAGTCTCTCTTCTGTACTGAGGGCCCAAAATGAAATTAATTTTACCAGAGGAGTCCTCCTGTTAATGCAAATTCCTCTGTTTGCTCTTCTTTAACATGGTCTCCAAGCACAGACAGTCAGTAAATTAATCATTATCAAGAATCTTTCAATTAGAAGATTTATCCAAAAAACAAGATGCTGCCAAATGATAAGATAAATCTCAATTAAATCAATGAGATCTTGATCCAATGAGTCTTGTCTGAGTCTGGTGTTATGGCAGACAGAGACAAACCAAGAAATAGGACAATATTCTCCAGCACTTCCCTATTGCTAATGACCTCTTTCAAACACAGTGAGACATTTTGGTCCTGGGGATTCAACAATGAAATGGCTTATTGATTTCATCAGGCCTGTCTGAACTCCCTGAGGGCTGAGTGGAATATCAAGGCCAGCAAAGGAGGCAGAGAGCTCATCTGCAATTGTCAAAAATGCTCCAAAACATAAAATCCAGGAGTCCTTTTCTTCAAAACTAGCTGTCCAGGCATCAAATTTCTCACAGGTTATAATGAGTTGATGCATCCAGTTTGTTCACTCCACAGAGACTTTAGCAAATTTGGACTCATGAGAGACCCTGGGAATGATTCAGTGACAGAAAGAGCATCTAACGTGGGAATATATGCATAGGACAGGGCAAGAGCCAGCAGCATGCTTTCCATTCCTCACAGAAGTAAGGGACAGGGGCTTTTGAATGCTGCAGCTCAGGGGAAGCTACCTGCTGGCTGTGGTTCCACCCTCAGTAGTGTCTTGCTGATGTATGAAGAGCCACAGGACAGAGATGCCAGGGCTGGAACCAACTCAGCATTGGTGAGCCAAGAGAGACAGAGTGGATTTGCACAATATTCAGGGCAAGAACTCACCTCTGAACCATCAGGTATGTATGCCAGAAGCTGAGAGGGCATTTGTTGCCACATCCATCCTGTCACCTTTTTACTGAGAGAACATTATCCATGTTAATATGGACCTCTGTTCAACTGTCAATAATTTAGAGCCTTTCCCTCAGAAGTTTCCCATCATCTGTCTTAGTGTGATGGCAAACTCTGGATGTGGGGAGGCTTCATCTCTATTTAGAAGCAGGACCAACTTTGCATGTCCATCTGCATTGGAGAGCACCAGGCAAGTGGTGTGTTGATTTGTGGTCCATCAGTTCTGGGGGTACTGAGCCATGTTGTGTCTGCTATAGGGTAATACTGGCCATGAAAAGGATGTCAGGAGTCGTTATATTCTGGTCTGACTGATTCTTCAGTGAAGTTAGATTAATAGCTTACAACTTTACTAATCCTAAAATAGCAGGTGGCAGAAACTGGGTTTTCTGCTCTCCTTCAGACTGTGCTCGTGTTAGCGTTAGTATGTGGGGTGTTGAAACCACAACCCATTTCATATAGGAAAATTGCTTTTCTTTGTCACTCTAACTTTCAAATTACAACAAGGCAATGTCTCATTAGCGTGTTCCCTGGTTGAGGGAGAATTGCCAGGGGGTTTCACAATGAAACTCTAACTCATTTTAAGTGGACAAGTGTTGTTTTTAATAGTGTCATCAGACTACAACTTTTTCGTTTTTAAAAAATTTCATTGTGAGACTGAGAAGATGATACTACCTAGAGGCAAAACAGGAGCTTGATTCTTCTACAATAGGAGTTCCTAATGATTTTGCACAATATACCATAAGAAGAAAGTGTTTTACTTCTCCCATTCAAGACCTTATTTCTCTGGTGCCCATTGTGAGGTGGTCCTATTCCAAGATGAAGGAAATACACCCTGTCTCCCTGCAGAAGTTGATTAATTTACCAGTAACCAAGGTGCATAAAAAAAATAAAAAAATTAAAATTTTGACTTGCAGAGATGCTTACAGACAGGATTGTGATACATCTTTTTCCTAAAGATGTCTTCTTTACCTAAAGTTCCTACAGATTTGAGATTGCTTCCAAGTTATGTAAGATATAGATGCAAGGAAATTTTGAAAAACTAGTATATGCTGATCGGTTTAAAGCACATTTATTGACATTATTTGTCCCCAGATTTTCCAAGACTTTCTGTGTGAATATACTCTCTGTTTACCTCAGTCCTGTAAAATAAAGATGATTTCACTGCCTTTATTTTCTGAGTCTCTTTTCTGTTTCAGTCTTCAGTGCAGATGCTGCTTCTTCCCCTGTATTTGTACAATACCCTGAAAAACAATAACCTGAGCTCAGCTCATCCATTAAATAAATCACAGCAACCATTTTCCATCCAGCCATTAATATACAGCATTATCTTTCCTCCTTATTAACTGGATGTCTTTCATTCTAAACTAAGAACTCTTTTCTTCATCTTTCTCTTGCAACAGTTTGCAAATAAAGTAATTTGAATTTTTTTCCAAAATGGATAAGCAAAGAAAGACAGATTTGTTACCATACCTCAGCAAGACTCCATTTAAGAACTCAATGATACAAACAAACCAGAAAGACAAATGTAAATGTTGCTCCAATTAAGTGGAACCCAGGATGTCTCAGTGGGTACATTATAGGTTGCAGTGGAGGTGGTAATGTTGAGGAGGTAGCTAGGAATAGCCTTCAGCATTAAAAATTTAAGCCTGCAACTCATTCACAGCTGTGACTGTGCATGCACTGGGAGAGAAATGGCACAATTGAAAACAGAATCGGCATATGTCTGCCAAACATATCCCAAGGAGGAGGAAATTTAACCCCTGTGTTCCCAGCAAGAGTGATAGTTTGCTGCAAAGTTCATCCAAGCTGTATACTGGCAAAAGAAAGAGCAGAGGCTGGTAAAGGAACAGCAAAAACTATCACTCAGTGTTGCACAACAGGGCTGAAAATTAGAGCATGACCTCTCTGAATGTCGGGCTAGTCCTGTAACTGTGGCTGACAATCTGTCTTACTTGTGCAGAGCTGCTTGTGGGTGGCAGTCCACTGCAGGCCTTTCAGAGTTCAAACCAAACCAAGCCAAACTAAACCTGAAAAAAAAAAAACCAAACCAAACCAAACCAAACTAAACCTGAAAAAAAAACCCCAACATTTTTGCCTTGGGTAATTGTGAAACAAAGCCTCATTTTGCTAGGAGGTAATTTCAGAGGGAAACATCATCCCTGGTATAAAATTGGCTATCAAAACACATTACTTGCAAGATCCCCCACAATTCAAACAAGCGACTTGACCTTTTGTTTTCTGCTCTGCTAGGTGAGTCTACTCTTCTTGGGAGGGCAATGTTGTTCCTGATCTAATTCATAATTATCCATTGTTTGATGCATTTTCCCCATGTATGTTATTTAGTCTTAATGACCTTCTTTTATTTGGGTTTATTTTACATGGTAGAAATGGTCACATCCTATCCTATCCTATTCAGCAATTTTCAGGTAGAACATTTTTCTGTCCAGAAGAATATCAGAGCTATCATGTCTATTGTAGCCCATATTTGGCTTATATCTTAACATGAAAGAGCCACTAATCATTCCTTTGAAAGAGAAAGAGGCCCAGCAATTCCTTTGGTCACATCAGACATAAATTGATATATGGATTAGCTCCAGATCTGATGTGAAGGGAGGGAGAAACAGAATAGATTCATCTCTGTCTCTTTTTTTAAGGTGACAGCCATTGCTAAGGACTGTTATAATTAAGAAGATGGTTGTCTGTAGGATTCTGCAGCCTCCAGGAATACAAACCCTTCAAGGCATATGTCAACAGCACATGTTGACAGGAAACCCTACTGGGTGGTAAGGTCTACAATACCTGGTATGTCCCTTCAAGGCATATGTCAACAGCACATTATGCTGACAGGAAACCCTACTCGGTGGTAAGGTCTAAAATACCTGGTATGCTGACAGTAATGGATAGCAGTGTTGCTGTCCTTTGCAAGGCAGTCTGTAGCCTCAACAGCTGATGAGGTACTGGGTTACTCCTCTGGGCAAGAAGACCCCAGCACTAAGAAGGGAAGACCAACCCCAATGAGCAAAAGGGCTGTCCCTTTACAGAGACAAGCCTGGGCAGCCATAGACAGAGGAAGCAGCAGGACCATGGGTCAGTGTTTGGGTGTGTGGGAGATTGGGTCTGACTCCAAAGGCTGCTTGTCAAACTCAGTCTTAGGGTGTCCTAAGACTCATCTGTCTCTGAAATTTCCTTCAAGGAGATATATTAATTTATGATTTACCTTCCCCTGGGCTATGTTTACACATACATTTAGGATGGAGAAAACTGCACTACTGATGAACCTTGTGTTTGCTCTGGTGTCTCGTGTTTTTCCATTTAGGATATTGCAAAATCTGGCTCTCAGTGGAGCTCTCAGATGAGCTAGCCTCATTATATTGTCATTGTCACTCTTTTGTCTGTGTATCTCTATTGTGTATTGCAGCTCATGTGAACATTTCAATAAAATACCAGCTCATACAGGCAAAAGCATTGAGCTACCAATTTTGTCATGAGCTGGATGCACTCCATATGATTAAGCAGTCAGTCATTAGAGGAAATAAACCACAGCCAGAGGAGGTGGAAGGAAGCATTCAAGCATGTGAACTCACATAGGGAGAAATCCTGACTTACAGTGTCCTTCCACCAGAAACTACCTGAAATATCATAGTGACAGAAATTTCACAGAGCTGTCGGCTATATTTGCAAAATCAATGAGACTGCAAAACTATAAAAATGGTGTGTTAAACAGCCATATGGACTCCTGTTTTATACTCAAGATCTCAATAAAATATAGGCAGCAGATGTACCTAGTTCAGATTACCAAAACACTAGTACCTACCTGAAACGTCCCTTTGTTTTAGCACTGCAAATCAGAAATATTTCTGCCAGAGTCAGTAAACTAAACGGATGATTAAAATAAGAGGAGAGTCAAACTTCATAGTTTCTAGCTGAATTTGTTGGAAGTGGTAAATGGGTGTAGAAGGTGAAACAAAGGTAACCGAAGCACTGTTAGCAACAGGTAGACTGGAATTAGGACTTACGAAACAAAGGTAACCGAAGCACTGTTAGTAACAGGTAGACTGGAATTAGGACATATCTAGTTGTTCTCAGTGTCTATTCCTTTCTAAGATACAACAGCAATGGGTGACTTTTTGTAGCTTGTGCTAAATGTTTGTTTAAAAACCTTACCCCATGATATGCTCGGGGCAGCCAACTCCCTTTAAGTTCAGCCCAAAGCTTTACATGACTGCAAACAAGCACGAACACTTGAGGCCTTGCTCTGTACTTTCTCAGTCTGGTCCTTGCAACTGCCTTCATTTTAGTGTTTTTATTGTTCACAGATGATTCATCTCCAACAAAATTAAAGATGTAGGCTGCTTCACAAAGCTGCTAGGCAATGAGGATATTTATTTATCTCTTTTTAGTTTTGAGTGGCTGCTGCATCATGTTTACTCAAAAATGCTACACGGCCTCTACAGAAGGGCTGTGTCCCTGCCACTCCACAGTAGATACCTCCCTCCCACACATGCTGGGAGCAGCCAAAGAGCTATCTACAGATAACAAATGCACAAACAGCACCATGTAGTATTCCACTCACATTCAGACTACAAGGACCACCCTGTCCCAGGGGTGTGTAGGAGAAGGGTGTTCAAACCCCAGGGAAGGTGGAAGCAGCTTCAGCAAGAAGTTAAATTGCTCTTTCTTGGGCTTTCTGATCCCTCAGCTCAGGCCCTGAATTGCAAACCTTTGCCTGAAGCCAGGTATCCAAGTTCTATGTACAAAAGTTGGGGAAAAAAAGCACAGTTTTGAGTGCATGTTGGCTTAGGGATGTAAATAAGATTCTGGATTTAAATGCATTTTCAACACAACATTAATCAAATACTTGATTCCAGCTCTCATTCTACTGCTTGGCTGCAGAGGTGGGTATTCAAATAGGTGTTTTGGAGCAGGGAATTAAGCCTCATCATTTTTTCTGACTAGTGAGACCCTACAAAGTCAGTTGAGAGAGTGACCAGCTTAGGATCTTTAAATTAGAAGTGGAAAGCCCACCCAAGAGTAAGGCTGACTTAAAAAAGGAAGGCCAGAATCAATATTTGTGAGCAAAAAGAGAGAAGCTGCCTGTGTCTGAGTATGAGGAAAATGAATCTTTGAAACCTTCACATGGGATGCAAGCCTGAAGGAGGTTTATAGGATTTCACATTCACAAGCCACAAAAAGCTTAGAAATGTGTTATATTTACTTCCACATTAATCTTACAGCTTTTGCAGGTGAGGTTCAAATTCAGATATTTGATGCCTCCCACAGAGTTTTAACCTTCAAAATTGACAAAAGGAGAGGAGGAGGCTCTCTGCCTTTACAGGCATGAATGGTAGCCCACAGGCATGTCCTGTGCCCTGAGTGCCAATGCTGGTCTGTGTTTTAAGTGCAGTTCTATTACCTATAAATGTAGATCTCTTAGTATGTATGGGAAAATTCAAACCAAGGAAGATGTAAAAGGTGGCTAATGCTCTGCAGCAAGTTACAAAGTGTCAGGGAATGACTTCAGTTTAGTTATTTTTGCATTTATAACATTGAAGCTCAACAAAATCTGGGATGAACCTACGTTTTTTTTAACATGGTAAAGCAGCTTGGATCCATTTGCCCAAAAGTTCACCAGGTGGGAGTGCTTCTAATCTTTTATACCAAATCACTTTGACTTCAGTGTGGACACTTCTGACTTTGATGAAAATAAGAACAGAATTAAATCCACAATGTTCCCCAGGCTAGTTACAACTTATGGAGCATGAATGGTGTATTCCTGCTTCATAATGATTCCTCCTTCCTCTCGCCTGCACTTTGACATTGCTTTGTTTGATCAGTTCTCTGGTTAACATTACTTTGCTTTCTTCTTTAAAACTGGCTGTATTTCCACAATGGATTCCTGAGCCTGAATATCATGAAAAAAACTTCACCTTTTCCTAAAGGAAAGCTGCAGCAGGAGTCCCACAAGTGGCAGTTGCAGCATTTGTTCTTTAGTGTGCAACACTTTAAAACAAAGTGTAAAAAGGAAAGGAAAAGACTTTGCCTTGAAGGCAAAAATTTCTCAAGTTCACAGCAGGTAAATTATTTTATTTGCCAAGGGACACAATCCTGCTTCCATGGGCTTTGCTCAGGCCCTGTACTGGCTTTTTGGTGGCCACTGCACAAAGCTTCTCTTCATGCAAGATACCATTTATTAGGTGCTCATGGCTCTGCACAACATCATAGTGAGGTAAAGATCTTTCTGTATGATCTAAGGGCCTAAATGTCCTTTCCTTGCATATTTGGAAATGCTTTTAACTGATGCAAATGCTTTACTATATGTGGTTTGACTATTTTTTCCCCTGATGTCTCCCAGGGGTTACATTCCCAGCACCCAGCATGGCTGCCAGTCCAGTCTGAAATCTGCCCTTTCATCAGCTGCAAAGAGCCTTCCCACTGCACAACCAAAAGATTTTCAACACTGTGTTTTTATTTCTAAATTTGTTGCAAATGTTGTAGCCATTTGAAACTCACCCTCTATAATGCAGCGGCATCCTTTTCTCCCAGATAGCTAAAATGGAACATGGACTACATGTCAAAATTAAGAGGATGGAAGATAAATCATAGTGTGTTTGCTTGAGCCTAAAAACCAAAGAAAGAGAAGGGAAGATTATATTCAGCATCACTTCTAATACTTCAAAATTATACTGGAGCTGCTGCTCCATGTCTACTCAAAAATAATATTTCATTTTGCTGTAATACAAATTTCAAATACATCTTCTTCAACTTGAAAACCTATTTCTTTTTAACTAGTTTCTTTCTGAACTATTTTTCTGTGTTTTCTGCTGTACTGTACTTGTGAAGTTGCCTTGTGAAACATCCCTCAGGAAATGAGATAGACCAGTGAACTTCTAGAACCTGACTAACCAGAGCCATTAAGCAAAAAGAAAATACAGATGAGACAAAACAGTTTACACAGAATGATCAATATAATCTTGTTTCAAAGTTACGCTGCTAAACAAAGATTACAGCTTTATAAACAAATGATTTCATGCTGTGATAGCAGTAAAATGTGCTTCCTCCCTAGAGCCCGTGACAGTGACAATAAGGTATTTATCATATTACAGCAATATTATATACCCTCTTTGTAGTAGAACTGTGACAAACAAGTCAAAATAGATGCTCACTGGGCTGAAGAGAAGCACAGGAAAGGAACTGGAGAGGTGAAGGGATTTGTGCAGCATATGGATGGAAAATCCAGCCTTCTGAAGAGTGTTGTAGGTGATGGCACCATAGACCTAAGTTTAGCACTCTGGTGAAGAAAGTTGCAATATCACAGTTTTATGACTGATAATTTCGAGGATGAAATATCAGCACCAATAGCTGTTTGCTTGGAAAGAGAAATTTAATGTATGATGTAAGTTATGGGGTTGTTTCAGATGTACCAGATGTTCCCTTGATTTTGAGAGAAATCTCATAGACTTTGGGGATTAACCAACAGCTGTTTGCTTGGAAAGAGAAATTTAATGTATGATGTAAGTTAAGGGGTTGTTTCAGATGTACTAGATGTTCCCTTGATTTTGAGAGGAATCTCATAGACTTTGGGGATTAGGGAGTAAATAGACCAGACATCTATTTTAAAAATTGCTTTAGAGGTGCTGTGAGGCTGACATTTTCTTCATGCAATACAGGCTCATGTGTGAAAATACTTTGAATATTTATTGGTTTAATATTCAAGAAACACCATCCCTTAGATAGCTGTTCAGCTTTGAAAGAAAATGATGATTAAATTGGGTATGAGATTGAAGTAGAGGTATCCTTGACTGTTATACCAGCTCCATAATGATAATTTCTAGAGAGGGAAGGAAGAATGGTTCTCCATGCTCACTTTGCCCAACTTTGTAGGACATGTAGAAATGAAAACCAGGATTTTTTCAGCAGTCCTTGAGTTTAAAATGAGGCATCCAGAGATGGAAACCACCCAAACTATGTCTTGCTCTAAAGGATATGGTCCTGGCTTGTGTCAGTAACAAGTAACTGGACTAAATGGCCCCAGGGTCAGAGCCAGGATTGCAGCTTCCCTGTCCCACACCAGCAAG
>NW_008679713.1:933-4006 GCF_000695815.1 Acanthisitta chloris | reverse complement strand
TATAATATTATTTTATTTTTTAAACCTTTTTGTTTGTTTTCAATGGAGATGTAGCATGTTTGGAACCGATCTCTCTCAGAGTCACTTTCACTGCCAGGGTTCACGCACTGTCTTCCCCAGGAAAACACACACTTCTACCTAGGTCTCGCTCACCTCCTGCTATCCCCTTTGCCTTCAGCAGAACTTCACAGCCAGCACTGGGCAGAGCCATGCAGCCAAGCCACTACAGACTTCAGCTTTCTGAGCCCACGGGAACAGCTAGGCTGGTGTTGTCAGCGTTCTGGAAGTGTTTGCCTCTGTCCTGTGGGGCTGAGCAGGGACTGAGCCCACCCAAAGTGCTAGCAATGGCCCATCCTTGTGTCCTGACTGTGTCCCCTTTGCTGTAGAATGAGGCTTTTTGGTCTGATGGTCCAAGGGGAGCAGAGCAAATGTAGCCTTGAGTGCTGGGCTGGTGGCATACCCTGTGCAGCACTTCATCCCTGCACCCCTCTGCCTTCCCTCAGAGGGCTGGCTCAGGCAGGAGGGGACACCCACCAGCTGCCAAACTGCTGCCAGGACTGCAGGTGCAGGGTGCTTTTCCCTGTGGTCCTCGGGGGAATGTCACAAGCTAGGTCAGGGCGTCACCGTCACAGCACAGGAGCATCGGTATGCAACACCTAGCAAGATTTTAAAATGGCTTTGTTTGCTGTTTTTCCCAATAAATGATGTGATAGGATTGACCCATTCATCCAGAGGAGTTAAAATGAGACTGGAAGCCTTCTGCTAGCTGTGCAGACTTGGGTGCTTGTTTGCCTGACCATAAAGCAAGGATCTCTCTGCGTAAGGTGCTTGTAGCTGTCCAGGCCTGGTGGGTTGGCTCTGCTCTGGGTGCTGCCACAGAGCTCATTGTGCTGCTGCCTGCCAGGGAGAGGGCAGGCTCCCTCCGGAGTTAAAACTTCGGGAGAGAAGAAAGATGGAGCAATTGCTACTCTGTTAGGTTCTGACCTGGACATGGGCAAGGTGAACAGACAGCATAGAATCTGTGGAACTCCACAGCTCTTTGTGGGAGGAGAGGAAAAACCGCCTGCCTTTCTGTTTGCAGCAGCAAAGGCTCCTTGATTCAGAGGCCCATCCAAGTGCCTGGCCCATGTGGAGGGAAGGGACATCTGGGGACAGTCTCCAGACACCAGTGACAGGAGTGCTCCCCCAGGCCTTGCGCTGACCTGCCTGAAAGACCTGTTCACAGCTCCCAGCCTGTGCCACTGGGGAGGAAATGGTGCCTTGCCTTGTCAGCGAGGTAAGAGCTGCCAGAGGCCTGTTCAGAAATAATTCCTCTACCTTGTCAGTTTTTCCTTTGGTTCACTTGCAAATCCTGCTCTTATCAGTTGCACCTTTCATCAGCAACTCTTATTCCCGATGTCAGAGAGAAACATGCTGTGAGTGGGTTTTTTTCTCCGGGCACTCAGCTGGCTCAGGGAAAGCACTTGTTTCTTTCTGCAGGTGACTGTGTGCAGCTGTGAGCAGTGTTGGTAGGAAGGGTGATTCCCTGCCACTGGATGTTGCGGATACCCATGATGGGAAAGGTCAGAGACCTTTGCGTTGGTGATGGGAGAGACGAGCTTGGCAGAGCAGCCGGTCCAGCCCAGCTCCTCCAACACAGACAATTCCCTGTGCACATCAGGAAATAAACCCAGCCTTTGTCCTAGGCTAATGCAGATGCTTTGCAAGCTTTCCCTCCAGGTTTACCTGCCTATCCCAGATCTGTAGCTTTTACTTTCATGGATAGTCTGTGGATGGAAACATGACTGCCAGGGAGGAGGAGGAATGCCAATGCAAAGTGCCCCTGGCTTCCCAGTGCACCCAGTCTTTCCCAGGAGCTGGTGTTTGCCCTGTTTGCCTGGGCCCAGCCTGGCAGCAGCCAGGCCAGGAGGCAGCAGCAGGCACGGGGAAGGCTCAGTGGGGCACAGGAGCCCTTTGCTCAGAGATCCTCATGCGTCGGGTTTGATCGATGCCTTTCCTGCTGTACTGAGCGGGCAGTAGGAGGTTGTTTTGAACGTGTTGCTCACGGCGTCTTGAACTGGTTTGGCTGCAAAGACAGAAGGGTTCAGTTTTTCTCAAATGAGCTCTTTATGCTCTCCTTCCCCCTGCATCTTAGCTATGACATCTGACTGTGAATAATGCACACTTCTCCAGACCCTCGGGTTTGTATTTCTGGCCCGTGGGATTTTTGGTTGCCAATTTCCCTTCCCCACTTTTTGCTCAGGCTCCTTGCCTCTTTTACCCTGCTGTGAAGCAGAAATCTGTGAAGCACATTCAGACATGTCCTTCTGCAGGGCTTGCCAGTGTCTGCAGGGGTCTGGGCTCTCCAGCTACGCATCTGACCTCAGCAGGGATAATCCTCACAAGAGACCAAAGCTCTTCCCATACCAGCAAAAGCACACAGGAGTTGCAGGGTCTTGCAGGGAGACGTGGTCCTGGTGTGTTGTCTGCCTTGGGTCTTGAGCTGACCACAGCGAAGTCCCCTGTGCTGGTCACGCTTTTGCTGATAGGACTGTTCAGACATGATTCAGGCTCGGTCCATCTCTTTCTCACAGCACAAACTCAACCAGGTGGCCACAGGGTCTTTGGATCCACCCCCCCTTATCTCATGAGGATTGCTGTTGGTTTGACCGGTGCATAAGGCAGCCTAGCCAGCAGGCTTGCAACGAAGCAACAGCCTCTGCTTTTGCAGATTGCCCTCAGCCCTGTCAAAAGAGGTGTTAAAAGCAGAGAAATGGTACGTTGATCCCCAGCCATTGCATCCAATGCAGTAATGCCTATGCAATTCCTGTCTCCCTTGGAGACACGTATGATGTGTGTGCATGTAAGCTAGTGTATGTATACAGTACATATACATATGGTCTATATATTGTATATACGCACATCCCAGGACACAGACACATAGTACAAAAGATTAAAATCACATGCTTATATATCTATAAATAAAATCTTATATATTTATATATTTCTATGTTTTCGATAGATATAAAAATATAATATAGAGATAGACTCAACCACCCTTGTGTAAGGCTGGCCCTGTGTCCCAGCACAAGGC